>NW_007930912.1:38476-50391 GCF_000280675.1 Beauveria bassiana ARSEF 2860
TCGTCCATTGACCATTCCAAGAAGGCATTTCTGAGTGCAATACTGCCGCTGTTGCTGGCTGTCCCCTCCACGAGTCCGATGCGCTAGTCGCTCACTTCGCCGCGTGGTCTGCCTCACTCCTCGCCCAAGAGGCGTGGGGGTGTCCGGCGGCCTGGGCATTGACTCGTCGTCTGATGGTTCCCTGTCTTCATGTCGCGTTAAGTGCTCGTCAGGGTGATCCCGATAGTATTGACGCGTCTTTCTTCGGGGTACAAGCGGCGATCGATCGACACCTCCATAGGTAGTTGGTGCGTAGTCGGATGAACTGTCTGGCGCTGATCTTGCGCTTGCTGGAATGGAACGCAACGTCGTTTCAAAGTCTTCGTTCCACGTCTTCAGGCCTGTCCGAGCCCGGTCACGCTCGTCTTGCCCATGTCCCCGTCTTTCTCCAGGGCCGCCGAGCGCCAAGAGAGTGAACGCCAAGTACTGCCCGACAGCCGTACAGATGTGGAAATGGTTTAGGTGAGGCATCACCTCGTGAGCAGGTTCAGCTAGATGGTAATACAGCGTCCCTGGATCGGTCCAGTCAACCTTGAGGAACACGATCGCTTCACCAGTGGTGAGCAGACCATACTCCAAACCACTCTCTATCATGTAATGATACGTCTGTGTGATGGCCGACGCTGTCAGCCGCTCTGCGTGATACCGAAAAAGCGCGTCGGGGTCGGCGGCAGTCGGTATCGTTTTTCGGTTCACCACTTCCTTGTAGATGTCCATGTCGCGCAAGCCAACTCGAAGGTGAGGAGCCGTCAATTTGTGAGGCGGCTTATACTCAGAAATATATATCATCGTCCGCTGTGAGAGCGCGGTGTTGTCGGATCGATAGACACATATCTGGTCTGGTCGTAGCTTGTTCAGATCTCGACGGTGGTCAGGCGTGCGGGGTGGTGCTGATGCTGTTGCTGGCGTCCCGCTATCAACAACTTCATCTGCGACCTCGCTAAGCGCATGAGGGTGATTCTCAAAGATGACGCCATCTCCCAGTGCAAAAGCCGCCCTCGCATCTTGCACCATTTTGAGTCGTTCTATGATGACCCGGACAGGATCCTCAACGCTGATATGTAGAAAATATTCGAGAGTCTTCTCGTCTTGTATCGGCCGCTGAGATACCCTACTGCCTAAGCCTGCGAGGAAGTTTCGATTCTCGAAAACGCGTTCCTCGGTAGGAAAGGTGTCGTATATGCTGCCGAAAACGATCCTCTGGATCTCGAGGAAGTCGGACCATGCCCGCAAACTTTGAGGACACCACTTGTCTCGAGGGTTGGTGATGGAGCCTTTCGAGGTGAGATCTGGGTCTGTTTCGATGGCAAACCGAGAATACACAAAGGAATGACAAGCCGCAATATACTCGTCCAATGTCGTCGGTCTTGTTTGTTCCTCTGCTATATCGGCGCGTTGTCGCTGTTCCTCGGCGCGTTGTCGCTCCCTATGCTGCCCGCGTTCTGCTTCCTCGGCGCGTTGTCGCTCCTCCTGTTGTCCTTTCTCTGCTTGCTCGGCACGCTTCTCCGCCTCTCGGAGAAGCTTTTTTAATTGTTCAGCATCCATCTAAGGAAGATTATTGGACGTCAAACTACCGGTAGTGTACCAGTTCAGAAGAAGTTCGGATAGAAAGTGGGCAGATCGGGCGGACTCCAGTGCCCCAGTTGTAGCCGTGGCTTAGCCGATCACGTTATTGAACCAACACGTTTTTGTGCACAGGACATGGTCTGTCACCCCGCCGATGGATGCTACGCTGCCAGGTATTTCACATGGCCTCACTTCAAAAATTGATATTACTATTCAATCCTCCCTTTTTGTGTAAGTGATGTGTCGCGCCTGCGGCCAGATTATCCGGGCAGCAATACAGCCATGGTTCCGTTTGCAGCGGCCCATAAAGAAAGAAATTTATTGGGTGTCATTGTAGACCAGCTGCATGTAAGATGCAGTCGTGTGTCTATGTGATGAGCAGACCTGCCGCGATTTGCGTCATGGTGTTGGTGGCTCAGAAGCGCCTGCTGCCAGTTGGGGTGCTCGGTAACAAAACAACCTGGACATGATAAAGCGAGCCAATTTTGTGCTGTGCGGCGTCCATGCAACTTGACCAATCTCATCGATGTCAGGAAACTGATGCAGTCACGTAATAAGCCCACTTTGATACATATCCCCGCTATTGTGATACTGAGGTTGTCGTGACCTTCCATGAAGGGACTTCGCCCAGACATTGGCAATACTAGTTAGTCTCTTGATCTCCGCGAGAAAACTAGCCGACGGGGTAGTGCGCATGCCTTTCCTGGCCGCCACGGTTGCGGATACCTCGTCAGGTAGCACTGCCAGCCCAGCTTGCACGTCAGTGGCTGACTCATAAGTAGGCTCGTGCCTGTAGCGGGGCTGCCTTCGGTGAATGTAGCGACCGCTGTACTTGAGGCTTCAATATCCCTTAAATGTATTGGCTATATCCGCCGGGACGAATTATATTTTAGAAAGGTGAATGACGGACGCAAAAGTTTAGTAAGGGGCTTGGCGCCACGGAAGCCTACCGCGTCAAACTACAACCCTCGTTTGCTGATTGCAACCGAGCGTGGGATTGTAGCGATTGCGCACACCTACTAACAGGTAGTACTTTCGCCAACGAGGAATCAAACACCGAAACTCTATGTACCGGGTGTTTCCACAAATACAGAGGGATACTCTGTATTCACTCGTACATTTAAGATGTGGGGCGAGTTACTCTGCGAAGCCTTAAAGCACAGAAAGGGGATTCAACAACCTTGGCGCAGAGGTCAGATCTGCCTGACCTGCGGCAAACCCTCGCCCCACCTAGAGCAGGCCGCTCGGCTTATTGTCTCCTGATTTGACTTACGGTCTGCAGCGGTATAGAGTAAGTACAATGATGGCGCGGTGGCGGTGTTATGCTCGTGACTAGGAGAGCAAGGCAACGGCACTATTGGGGGAGCAAGCAGGTCGCGATTTCGCTCAGTATCTGCTCGAAATGAAACTTAGCCCAGCCGAGGCCTTCACGTCTCTCATCGGACGCAAAAATGGCCCTAGAAAAGAGTGACGAATACGAGAGTCTTGAGCTGCTCCATGGAAGGGCCCCTAGATCGCAGTGGCAAGAACTTCGGATTGCGAACATGCTACTGCATTTCCGACGAAAAAAGTTCTAGAAATCGGTGGTCGCTTTATTTTAGAGTCAGCCCATATGCGAAGGACGGTTCAAAAATGATTGCTTCATAATGAGATCACTCCGAAAGTGATTGGCTTGGTATTGTACAATCCTGCCCTCTGTTGAGCAATAACTCTACTACTTTGAACATCCGCAGCCACCACATCTGGTTGCACCTGGGTTGCCACCACATACTTTGCAATCCTTGCACATCTTTGGCGTTTGCGCGGGCTCGCTTTTGAGAAAGCTCTTGGGAACGCTATGTAAATTAGGATCAGGTATTAAAATCGTCAGAAACTGTCACTGACCTGTGCCTCGGAAGAAAATTAGGCAACTGGCAGGGTTTTTGGAGCGGAGGAAGATCGATAGGTCGTTAGGCAGAAAGCAACAAATATATACTCAGTCCGAAATAGGCCTACGCTGAATGGGTGGCGCTTTCCAAGCTAAAAGTAACACGTGTCACACGCCTACCCCTCTGGCTTCAACTTTACATCCACCTCAATACGCCATGTTACTAATGGAGAAATGCGCTTCTTGTTCGAAAACTAATCGCTGGCTGATACAGTAAGTATTCTGGATAGGGTAGAAGTCTGCTTGCTGAACAATCTTGCGTACCAGAACGAATCGCCGAATAGAAGAAATCAATGCTTGTACAGTAAGAGC
Organism: Beauveria bassiana ARSEF 2860; assembly: GCF_000280675.1. Taxonomy (NCBI): domain Eukaryota; kingdom Fungi; phylum Ascomycota; class Sordariomycetes; order Hypocreales; family Cordycipitaceae; genus Beauveria; species Beauveria bassiana. Next base: position 42,321 of record NW_007930912.1, read on the forward strand.
CAGCTCGATATACGTGTTTCTATATGATCTTGACCATTTTAGGCCCGATATTTCCATACAATCCAGAAACTGCTACAAGAATTAAACGAATCGTCTGCGGAAAACAAAATTGACACCGATGGAGACGAGGGCGAGCACGAGAATGACGATGCGGATAGCGATGATATTGGTACGGATTTTGGTCCTGAGCAAAAGAATGCATACTTCTGTCCTGAGTTCGAATGTCGGCAACGCAAAGCAGATGCAACCTTCAAGAAATACAGTCGACACTACAAGACTCGTAAACTGTCTACCTATTTTCAACCGTTCATAATCAGCTAACACGAAATTCTAGACGTTACATGTGCAGTTCCTTGCGCAGGCTGTCACACAACACTCGTTCGCGTGTCTACACTCAAAAGACATTTCACCGACTGTGCAGGGATAAAAGACAAGCGAACAATGTCTGGACATACGGAAGCAATAGAGCAGATGAAGAACCAGATAGACATCGAATCAAAAATGGCTTCGCACGCAGCTCGAGCAGCACTTCAAAGCTGCAAACGCCTTCGCCAGACAAAGTCGAATATTTTGAGACCGCGCAAGAAGTCGAAATCGGAGACATATCCAGGCTATTCATTTTCCGCAAGCCGGGCATTTGATCAACAACAAAGCGGATGCACCGACGACAACGAACAGCAATCACAGGTACCAAGGACTACCATGAACGCCATTCCCTCATCATACTCTGGAGACAATCAGGGAAGGGCGCAGAACGTTACGACAGGCATGGGAGATTTGGAAGTCACAAGCGAGAAAATCGATGAGATGCTTGTATATCTTGAAAACGACCAGTGCTCGACAGTGCCGGACATGCACGCGGCTGCCATAGACCCGAGCGGTTTGAACGAATCAACGAACGAACCAACCATGTACCATGACAAGCAGTATCCCGCAATAGGTAACCCGATTTCGGCCACCAACGCTCCAAGTACAATCTTCGCGAACGATCAGCCCTCAGCAGCGAGGAGCACCTCACATGCGATAAGAGGTTCCAGTTTTTTGAGCTATACAATGGATGGATCATTTATGTATCCAGATGGCCAATATCCAATATCACAAAACACTACCTTGGCAAAAAGAGGCTCGAGCTTTACGAGAAATACGATGGATGGATCGTTTATATATACTGATAGCTCGCATGCCACGGCACAGAGCATTGCCACCGAGAATTCAGGATCGTGGCGTCTTTCATAATGGAGTTCTGTCACACAAAACCAAACTACAGGCATGCTCTTTATTCCCTAGGCCCTGCCATTAAGACATGCACCATTTCTTTATTCCCATCACTAGTTGTTCTCTGCCCCTGACATATTGAGCTTCTCAAAAATGAAATGCGTTCGGAATCCTTGACTTTCCAATTCAGCAACCTTCGAGCGAAGAGGTTGCGTGTCTGGTAGTTCCATCCAACCCCACTCAGCTACTTCCTCGTCACTACCCAACGCAATATTCATGAAACCTCCGGCCTCGCAAGTCCAACCTAATCGACTGTCGATAACAGTACTTGCCGTAGTCAGTCAATGGACATATCGTTCGGGATTCGCAGACCTACTATCCACCATTTGGCATATCTTCAATCCTTGTTATAATACCTTCTCTCTTCACGTTATTTAGGGGTGTTTTCAAGACCCCCCAATTGTCGGGATCCTCCTTGGCGTCAAAGAATTGCAATTGCGAGCCCTCGTAGTATACCACTCTAGATCCGGGCATCCAAAACTGCACCAGAAGCGTATGGATCACTTCGCCATCATCGCGCTCGTCCCTATTATGAAAGAACCAAGCGTATTCGGAGGACAGTCGAGTGCTGAAATATCGGAGATAGCCCCAGCGAGGCTGTGCAATGATGGATAGCACGATTGAACGTATTTCCTATAGTGTTAGATAGCAGCACGGAAGGCTCCCGTTGAAACGTACTGTGTCCCCCCATATATTTCGAAAGACAAAGTCTAATCCTTGTGGTGTCTTGGTATAGTATCCGGCGTTGTAGAATTGAGCGAAACGTTTCCCCTTTCCTGTGACTTTCTCAGCATCGGTTTCCTCATCGGTGTCCTTGACAAGGTAAAACCCGGCGCGCTCGATAGAAGCCTTAGCTTCAGGCGCTGAATCTGAACGCAATGAAGACATAGTTGCGCAGTTTACGACTGTCTGTGCTTGCCAAACTTCGGGGATGCCATGATGGACTTTTGGTCCCTAATGAGGGGCATCTATGGTGGACCTGCTTGCCCAACCACTAAATTTGCGCCAATCGTAGTATGCTCGAGCCAAATATGCCCTCGCAGGAAAATAAGCATTCAACAATTTATTGGCAGGATGTAAAAAATTGTATTAGCAATTTAACAAAATTCACATGGATTCCAGCGCAGCACATCCGGCCACATTGATCCTGCCATGAAAACAGGACACAAGCCGAGACATGGTGCACATAGCGGAGGGACAGAAAGGGCCCACAGGGCACACAGGGCACACAGAGCACACAGGGCACACAGGGCACACAGAGCACACAGAGCACACAGAGCACGCAGGCTAGATAGTCTACAAGGTACATCATAGGATACACAAGGTACATCAAGGGGTACCCGAGGCACACAATGCATACATACAATGCATACAGGTAAAGAGAACCTACTCCAGCCGATAACATCGCGGGGTCAGCTCAAGCTCGCACGATATGTGATATGGCCTGCAGGAATGTCTTGATAGACTCGTAGCAATGTCAGCTCCTGCATGCAAGTCTCTTGATCCATGGCCGCTAAATGAAGGCAGAATGTAAGAAGTGTAACTGGGTTGCGTCGTGGGCGAACCAGTTAACCGCTTCGCTGTCTATATAGACCTCCTCAAGGCTCCCCGAAATATTTTGTCTATCTTCCCTTCTTCTATCAGCAAGCTCACATATTCATGGCGTTGAATTCTACTTGACCATAATACAAATTCAGATACATCATGGCATCCACTACAGTTGGTGCTCTTTACTCGCAGGTATCCTTTCTGGACACTCTTTTCCCTGGACTGGGCGTTGCATTGAGCTACATCCATCCCCTCACGTCCGGGAAATCCCATCTCGGCGCCCGGCTACTCTGCATGTATGGCCTGGTCACTTTCTTGCTGAGGTTTGCCCATGGCCGTGTTGCTAGGATCGTGGAAAAATACTTCAGTTCGTCAATCATTTCCAGCTCTTTGAGCTACTCAAACCCTAACCGTTCTCAGCATTTACTTTCGAGGTCCCCTATACTAGTAATTCCTACGACATACTGAGAAATTGGATACAATCTCAGCCGTTCGCCACAGAGACTCAATCCACCATTGTGACTCTCGAAAAAAGTGCCGAGCCGGCAAACGGAACGACGAAGGACACGTTGAAGTATAGCCCAAAGAATCTACGCAAGTCTTTTTGGTACAAAGGCAAACTTCTTTATTTGAGCTCTATGCCAGAAGAAGGGTTTTTGCAGGGTGAACGGTTCTTCCTCTCTTGCATGGGTACATCGTCCGGAATTCTGAAAGAATTTCTTCGCAATTGCCAGATCACGCTCGAGAAACAAACGGAAAGCAAGACAGCAATATACATGAACGGCGACGGCCGTTGGGAACTCGCCCTGCGGCGGGGTCGAAAGCGGACGAATACTGTCATCCTTCCCGAAGACGTGAAGAATGACTTCTTCGACGACATTGCGGAGTTCCTTGACCCAGAGGCCGTAGCTTGGTATGTCGAGCATGACCTGCTCTACCGCCGCGGTTACTTGCTTTATGGCGAGCCCGGAACTGGCAAAACAAGTCTCAGCTTGGCGGCTGCTGGACAGTTCGGCCTAGACATCTATGCCATGAACCTGTCCAAAGTCAACGATGCAACGCTCAACAAATTAATGAGCAAACTGCCAACACGATGCATCCTCCTTCTAGAGGACATCGATGCAATCGAAAGCGCAATGAGTCGTGAAAACATCAATGCTGGGTCGAGCACAAGCAGCAGCGTCACACTCTCTGGTCTTCTCAACGCAATTGATGGAGTAGGTTCCGTGGAGGGACGAGTTTTGATCATGACAACTAATCATGTCAACCGCATCGACCCGGCTGTGATTCGACCAGGGCGTGTGGACAAAATGGTTGAGTTTGGGCTAGCAAGTCGAGAGATGCTGCTGGAACTGTTCCGATACATCTATATACCGTTGTCCAGCAAGGCCGAAAGAGCAGGAGATACGGACGAAGGGGTCGTCAAAAGCCAAGACGCTCAGGATATCCAGGAACTAGCTGTGAAGTTTGCTGATCGTGTCCCTGAGATGAAATATAGCCCGGCCAAGATCATATCTTTTCTGATTGCGCACAGGCATTCGCCTCGAGACGCAGTGGAAAATGTCATCTCCTGGGTTGAAAAAGAGGGGGAAGGTTTCATTCCTCTGAGGCGCCACACTTCTACGATGAACACGATGGAAGAAGAGCTGGACGTAGATTGTTTCAGTGCAACGCTTGGTATGGAGCTTGTGGAGAATAGCCAGACGTATACGGCGATGATATAGATAGTCAGATTGTCACAGCACGAGGCGCAAGTATATTTCAACTACTATTTTAGTACGCCTAGAAGTGTACCCAGCCACCTCGTTCAGCTGGAAGCATGCAAGCATGTAGCGTATGTTAAATAGGATAGAAGGACACGTATTTTACAGGCCGGTCGTCTCCACCCGTGGTTTCGTCATATACTGAGCTTCGGGCTCCTCCTAAGATCGGGCCGCCGGGTCAGCTGCCTGGCGTATTGTAACGATAGGGGGACATGGTTGGCAGGAGTGAGCAATCGCATTTATTTAGATGGATGCTTAGATTACGCGATTTTGTTAGAAACTGTCTATAGCTAACCCATTTCTTAAACGCAACGGCTATAGATAACGGAATCTTCGAAGTAAAACTAAGCTCTTGACCTTTTAGTAGCTATTTCGTATTAATATTTAGAAATGCTAGCTGTTTAACCGTGTTTTTACCCGCCGTACTAAAAATGAGGAGAAACATCCTCCGTGTCCTGTTTGTCATGCGCTGTTACTCTTGCTGGTATTCCACGAGCTCCTATAGTCCTTACGTCCGCCGCAGGAGTGCTATATAGATACAGCTAGTTAACACTCACAGCTGCCGTCCTCACTAGATATTCGCACATGCCTGACAGGTTCGTGCATTATGACCAGGCTGGCTGCACACACCACATCGACGACCTTTCGTCTCATCCCTCGATTTTCGACCTCTGGCCTTGCTCTTGACCAGTTTGTGCGGTCGCCGCTGTCGCCGGCTGCTGCAAGAATGCGGCTGCACTCGTTGGAACTGCAATTGAAACGTAGTGATTCCGTCGATCGTCACGCATTTTAATGCAGCGTTTTGCAACTGCCATTCACCGAAGGATGCTGACGACGCCTTACTGCAATCTGAGCCATTCTCGCTCTCAGATTCGGACAGGCTGTGAGAGGCTGGTGGGCTAAGCATGCCGGCTGTCTGAGCCCGTCTAGGCGATAGCAGCGGAGGTCCTCCAGAGCGAGGCATATGGTTCGGGCTGCGAACAGGCGTCATGCCTGCTCCTTCATGGGCGACCTTCTGGCGTTTATGCGGTCTAAGAGTCTTCACCGCCATGTTGTCATCGGAAAGGCTGTCAGCATGGCCATCTTCGGAACTAGTCACTGAAGGCGACTGGTTCGCGCTGCGCTTTTTGCTGTGGCCGTCATCCTCGCCATCGGTATCGCTGGGACTTCCGTCATCATTGTAGTCATCGTCATCGCCGTCATTACCGCCGTCGCTGTCGCTGCTGCTGTCGCTGTCGCCATCGCGGGAGGAGCTGTCACTGTCGCCATGATCAGCGATGTTGCCGTCGCCATCGATAGACGCTGAATCGTTGTGAATGGCGCCCTCATGTGGCTGAGTCTGCCGCGGCAGTTCGGCACGGCAGCTCGGTTCACGATTGTCACGATGGCTTGAGAGTGACTCGTCTGCGTCCTCAGCCTGCCCATAACCTTGCTCAGCTACCTCAGCGGGTATACTTGATGAGCGCCGACTGGAGTCTGACCCATCCCTGAACGCCTGCCTTGGGGGGGGCGAGGTGTTGGGAAAAGCAGAACGTGAGCATTGTACAGCCCCATCCAAGTCGTCATCCCCTTCAGGACTTAGTGAAACGTCTCGCGGCGTATTAGGCACAGTTGCTGTTGATGCTAGCACGATGATTAGCTTTGACATTCGCTTCGCTTCCTCTGCTTGACGGTTGATCAAGGCTTAGAGGCTAACTCACCCGACGAAGTATTAGGCTGTGTTGTAGTCTCCTTATCGATACGTCCATTCATTGTCTTGAGAGACGGAACGTCGTCGTCCGTTTCGCCGTCTGACTCCGACATGGACTCCGATTCCGAATCAGTGGAAATAAGAATTGCCTCATTTGGGCCCTCGCCTGTGGCTTCATATGCAGGAGATTGGGACGGATGCCGAGACGTCAGAGCTAGTGCAGGTGGTCTGTCTTCGTGCTCTACAAGTTTAGAGCATGTCGCAGGTGCGATATCGCGCTCTTGCCTCGCCGCTGTGGCAGTAGAAGAGACGTGCTGATCGTGGGTGGAAATGGCCGTCATTGTGCTGTCGCAGTGCTCACCTGTGAACAACAAACCTGGACTTACTAGGAAGAGCTGACTTCAACTTGGGCTGTGCCAAACCTCTCGGGCTTACGAGGCCTTTAAGTAGACAAAATGCCAATACTCTTTGTTTGGACCTCGCTAGCCGTCCCAGCGTCGACAGCTCCCAAGGTCGCAAGAATGCCTCCCATGCAAGGCAGCGGCGTCGACCCCTTCGCAGCAAAATGAACGTAGCAAGCTCAGCATAGCCTGGTCGCAGGTCCAGCTCCGCACCAATCATGTACTTGCCGAGTCACACGAACCGTGCTTTGTGCTTTCGTATCTGCACGACCTGCCTATATGCTGGAAGTTATACCTCAGAAAGTCGGTGACACATCACTTTTCGGCGCTGTCGAATCGGCCCGTCTGACTGCATACAGCAACTGGAAATGCTGGTCATAGCCAGTGATTCTTGAGACCGCGATTGCGTGTTCCGCAGAATGATTCAAAGCAATGCGCCAAGCTCGGCAACGCCGTGATTTTCCGAAAATAGCAGGGAAGGCACAACGCACGTATGCCCTTTTCAAGAAGTACATCCGAAATATCGAGCGGTCGAGACCTTCCTCGTGCCCACTCCGGTGACGTGTCAACTCTGATGGGCTCCAGAAACTCAGCCCACGGGGTCCGTGACAGCCGATGCAATTTCGGCAAAGCAGTCTTGTTGTCATGTATCGTGAGGCATTTTGGGGACTAGTCAAGGGAATGTCGCGGATGATCATCCATAACGCAGCACCGAGGAAACGGGAGATGCCTGCGAGCTAGAACAAGTCAACGATCGGTACAAGACAGAAGTTGGGTTTTGAGGGTAGAATAAACGTACAGGCTAGGCAGCCTGTACTGCCGAGAGCACGGGCGACCTTGACATTGCAATTGGGCGAGAAGCGGCAGCAGAGCCGTTAGCATCAAGCAAAGACACGGGACAAAGACAGCCCGCCTGGACTGCGTAAGATCCCTCGGGCGGACACAGGCCAACGGGGATGGTGAAAAGGGGCTGCGCTGCAGGGGACTCGGGCACGGAGAGAAAGCGTATTGCGGCGGCGGGTTGAGGAGAGAAGAAGTCGAGAGTACCTGATGCAGCGGACGGAGGAGGCCAAAGTATTTATATTTCGGCGGGCATGACGCGGCGGGGCAGGGCCTCGAGCAGGGGTGGGTGGGCAAAGCGGCGTGGCGCGCGTTGCCTGTTTGGGGTTGCCACCATTCCGGAGGCAGTAGCAGCGTGTCTGAGATTACTAATTAGAGATTTATTAATCTATTTTTAATATATTAATATTATAATAATAATTAAAAGCTATAGATTAGTATTAATAATTTTCTAATAACTATAAAGGCCTAGAGGCTATAATAATATATAACTAATTATTAATAAGTTAGAAATAACTTATAAACTAATTATTAATTACTTAGTAAATATAATT
>NW_007930913.1:0-1024 GCF_000280675.1 Beauveria bassiana ARSEF 2860
TATAGAGTAGTACTACTATAATAGTTTATTATACTATACTCCTCCCCTCTAGCTAGCTATTTATAGCTACCTAAGAGGCTCCCTAAGGCTACTAACCTTATTTTAAGGACTTTAGTTACTAATTTAACCCCTAAGAAGACTATTAGTATATAGGCCCCCTATACTAGTACCTATATAGCTTCTATATAAGATAAGTCTCCTATTAGTAGTAGGAGTTAAACTTAGGCTATTAGCTATATACTTTTAAAATATAATATATACTTATATTATTAGACTATAAGGTAAAAGATTAGGTTATTAAAAGTAGTTCTAGTAATTAATAAAAGCGTAATAGTAATATATATAGTATAAAGTAGTATTACTATAATAGTTTATTATAATAACTTATTAAATAAGACTAAATAAAATATAATAATAATTTATTTTTAATTTATAATTAGTTTATTTTTTAAAAAGTAAATTAAGTTTAAATATTATAAGATAATAATAAATAATATCTTTATATAAAAAATTATTAAAAGTAAAACTCTTAAAACTAATTACTTAATATTATTTAAATTAATTAATAAAAATCTAAACTACCTAGTTATAAAAATACTTCTTTTTAAGTATTTATTTATCTTTTTATTATAAACTAAGATTACTTTAGATTATTAATAATCTTAGTAATCCTTCTTTTATAGATTATAACTAGCTTATTATACTCTATAGTAATCTAGTTACGTAACCTCCTGTCCTAATCTAGTAACTTGCAGGCGCCTGCCTAGTCGCGTCCTTGGGCCGCCTCCCCGGCTGCCTTGCGTCCTTTCTTCGTTCGTAACATCTAGTTACGAACTTAGATTTTTTACCTAGGCCGTGAGTTAGGACCTGATGTGAGGTTACCCCACAGGGCTGCCTCCGGCTAGATTCGAACCAGCGAGACCCTCCTTGTAACGATGGCTTATCCCTAATCTATAGTTGGTCTGTTTCTTAGGAAGTGAGTTAGGTTTAAATGCTATAAGGTAGTAATAAGCAGTATCTTCAC
>NW_007930913.1:1124-48784 GCF_000280675.1 Beauveria bassiana ARSEF 2860
TAATAAGCTATCACGTGACCTTATGTTCTAACCAGGCTGCGGGCGTGCCTACCTAGACGGTCCGGCCCAGCCCCGCATCCATGCAGCAGCGTTCGTAACACTCCTCCCCTCCTCCCCTCCCGAAAAGGAGCTTCCATAGCTCACGACTACTAAGCTACGGAGGCAAAATAAATAATTCTAAAAAACGAATTGTACCGTAGTTTAAAACTTCGCTGTGTCTAGCAGCCTATTAAGTTACTGCTAAGTACGTAGTAGAGTTACTATCATAGTAAAAATGCGGATCTATACCTTTTTTAATGTAGATTAGGCCTTATATTACGATAGTTATAAGCCTAGGTAGTCTAGGGGCCTTATTAATTATCGGCCTATTTTACAGGTTTTATCAGCTAAGAAGTAAGGGAAATCTACTTATAGCTAATTAAGAGTAATCTCCTAGTATTAGTAAGCTTATATAATATAGGTTATAACCTTAAATACTATAATTATATAAAGAATTCTATAAAAATTATAAAATTCTAAGGTTTTATTCTTTCTTTTTTTAAAGTATTAGTTAGGGGTTAGTAGTTAAGGTTAGTAGTTAGTAGTTAGGGATAAGGGTAAATAGTTATAGATAGGATTAGTAGTATAAATATTAGGTACTTTAGTGCCCTGATTTTTAGCCGACAAAACCTATGTAACAGGCCGACAATTAACGTCGCCCGTGGTCTAGTAGTTCAAAAGACTAGAGACCCGTAACTTCTGTTAATTACTGCGCTGTCGTCTTAAACATTGCTATAATAAAGGTCCTACGTTCGATTTCCCCCGCTACATATAAATAAAAGTCTTAGGAAGGGTATCTACCAGTAGGGGACGGCCGCTAGAGGCCGTCTTAGGCGCCTGAATACGTTCCCGAGATGATACGGCGAGCCGAGACCAGCGATATCGTAAAACCCAGCAATTGCATGGAGTTGCTTAAACTGCCTCGTTCTCCAGCTTACACGCCCGACTAAACACGCAAGTGATTATTAATCAAGCATTCGGGAAAATAATGGCTTAAGGCCGTAGTTAAGATCTGATTGCCTACTAGCTGCCCCGCCGCAACCGGCTATAGTAGGTTTATAAAAGTCACGCTAAAAGTAGATTTTACACTAGAATATATACTTTATAAAAAACTATACTAATATAAATAATATTACTAAAAATATAACTTAATAATAATTTTATCAAGATAGCTTATTTATGTGTTAATTTTATAATTTTTTATATTTAAAATTAAAATCTTAAGTCTTTTCCTTTTAAAAATATTAAGATTATATTTTTAATTATTTTTTATTAGCTTATTTTATATAATTACAATATTTTAACTTTCATATTAATATAATTAATAACTAAAGTCTATAAATTTATCTTTACTTTTTTACTATTATTTATATTTAATTAGTTATAGTTATTTAAAGTTACTTTTTCTAACTTTAGGGTAGGAGCTGTTTTTTTTTGGCGTCACCTTTGCACACCCACTGTAGCTACGTCACAGGTCAGTGGGTAGATGCCCCCCCCCCCCAAAACACCAGAAGACGTATCAATCAACCCCGATTGAAATGTCGAGACTCAGACCAGTAGCCAAGCTTTTCGCTCTCGGGCTCGCACCGGCTGCATGTGTCGGTGCAAGCTTTGCGCTCCGTCCCGCCAAGTTCGATGCACTTGAGCCGGCGCCTGTCTCACGGAGGCTTCGTCAACGCGAAAACCCTCCCACAGGTCGGCTTTCACCTCGAATCATTGAGCAGCTGTCACGAGGGAGCATCTTTGGTATGAATCATTGCGACTGTACTGCTTAGAGTCTTGTGTTGTCTGCTAATACAATTGGTGTGTCGCAGGATTCGGAGCCGGCGTCGTCATTGCCTTCTTCTCCCGCACCCTGGTCTTCCTCGGCGGTTTGATCGCAGGATCCTTACAAGTTGGTCTACTTTTACCGTGATTTGTGTGGCGTCTCTAACAGCCGTTCAGGTCGCCTCACGAATGGGCGTCGATGTCTTCAGCCTGATTCCGATTGACCGGAGAATCTTGACCGAATCACCATTGCTAAGGATGTGGGTTGGGAAGCCGTGGTTTACATCATCGTTTTTATTGACTTTTATCCTTGCGGCATTCGTGCGCCTTTAGATGGGCTGGGTGTTACGCTTGAGGAAGCCGAGAGCCAGCTCGTTGTTAGCAACAAGGCCCTGGGTCTTTTCCAAAGTCTCCTTGTTCTTGGCATTAATCCAGCTCTTTTCCTCCTGGGAAAGTAGGCTCTTGTCCATCAGGTTATTGCAGTAGGGAACCATGGTGACATTCTCGAACCCGTAGTAGGGCGTGCCGCCGAAGTTGTTCTTCGTCTTGACCTCCTTGACTACGATGACATTCTCAATACGAATGCCGAAGTTGCCGTCCTCATAGTAGCCGGGCTCATTCGAGATGACATTGCCTGGCTTGAGGGGAAACTCGCTGTATGCAGGGCGGGCACCGATACCCATGGGCCCCTCATGGACGTTCAGAAACGAGCCGACACCGTGCCCAGTGCCGTGGCGGAAGTCGAGGCCGGCGTTCTAGGGGCATTAGTTATGATGCGGCTTGCAACGCATATCAAGTGACCTACCCAGAGGAATTGTCTGGCAAAGGCGTCTAGGGCGAAGCCGGTGGCGCCCTTTGGGAAGATGGCACGGTCCAAAGCAATAAGACCTTTGAGAACACGAGTATAAGCCTCCTTCTCCCGCTCAGTCGGGGTGCCAAAGTGCATCGTGCGAGTTGTGTCCGTGGTACCGTCGTAGTATTGAGCACCGGCGTCACAGAGGTAGACGGCGTTGGGATCGATGATCGAGCTCTTGCCATGTCTGGCATGGTAGTGCATGATGGCCGCGCTAGACAACAATTTAGCCCATTGATCCCATAAATCACATCAAAATGCCCAAGCTTACTTGGGACCGGTGCACGAGATGGTGGCAAATGACTCGCCGACGAATAGATCCTGCTTCTTACGAAACTCCATCAGCATGTCGGCGGCTTGCGCCTCGTCAATGGACGCCTTCTTCTCGATAAGTTGGTTCTCGAGCCAAGCATAGTACGAGGTTAGGGCAGCGCCGTCGCGGATGTGGCAGGCTCGCATTCCCTCTAACTCGACCTCGTTCTTTACCGACTTGGCATCGGTAATGGAGCTTTTGACTTCCTCAACGTTATCCTCACTGCCGATGGCAGTTTTGACAGCCCATGAGGCGGTGTCGGTGATCAGGTACTTGCCGTCCGAGGCCCCCTCGACATCGGCGAAGAAACTGCTATAGGGCTTGACCTTGACTTCGTTGGTAGTGAGGTGCTCACGGACGGACTGGTTGACCTTGGACTCCTCAACATAGAGAATAGCCTCGCGATGTGTGATGGAGGCATAGCAGTAGAATACCGGGTTATACTCGACATCGTTACCACGCAGGTTGAAGAGCCAGGCGACCTCGTCCAGAGCAGTGACGTACAGGCCGGTGGCCTTCTTCTTGGTGATCTCCTCACGGAGCTCGGCGAGCTTGTCCTTGACGGTCTTGCCAGCATACTTGTCCGGGTGGATGAAGACCTTGTTGGTAGGGATGGTGGGACGTTCGTTGCCCCAAATTATATCGATTAGGTTCTTGGTGATGGCCACCAGTCCCGAGCCACCAGCCTTTTGGATCGTCTCCGTGAGCTTCTTTGCGACAGCGGGGGTGAGGAGAGTAGGGTCAACACCGGCCGTCTTGCCGTCCTTGCACTGCTCGGCAACCCAGTCCTGCCAGGTGATCTCCTCGGGGATACCAAACTTTATCAGTCTCCAGTTGTCATCGAGCTGTTGTGTGGCCTGGTTGAAGTATCGGCCGTCCGTCGACAGTGCGGCCGCCTCCTCGCTGACAACGGCAATTCCAGCAGATCCGTCGAAGCCCGAGATGTACTCTCGGCGATTGAAGCAGTCCGCGGCGTATTCGGAGGCGTGGCTGTCACCGGATGGAACAACTGCCTCATATCAGCCCTAGGCGACCCGTTTTCTTTCAAATGGACTCACTGTAAGCACTGATGTTGTTTTCCTTCATCAGCTTGCGGAGCTCCGCAAGGCGGGGTGTAGTGTTTACACGATCCATGGTATTGAACAATGCTGATGTATGACGAAACGCAGCGGTACGGGGAAGAGATTGAAAACTCGAAAGACGAAATGTGTGTTGTCTCCAAGGAATTCCCGCTGGCCTCAATCGTGGCATCGAAAGGCCCTTGGTGGGGGAATTGATATATCTTGCGTAACAGCTTGCCGTCGCCGGATACATGCGGTTCTGGTACCCCCCCCCCACCACTTGTGATGTGGATCTAGTTGGACGCCGCATGCTCCGTTCAGATATCTAGCTAGGTATGAGAAGTTCCACCGCGTTACGCTATCAGTTTAAGGCTCATTTCTGACATCACGAGGCCAGGGACACTTCCCATGAAGCAGGAGGTATTCTCCAGATGATATGTAGATAGATAATTGACATATAAATCCACTTACAGAGGGCCTCGGCTGGTTGTTCGATATCAAGAGTTTTCACTAGTTATGGCTGTTCATTGAACTCGCTCGCGTACTTTTGTATCAAGTGTAACAGATCTACTACATAGCACCTCGTTTTTGCATCCTCGATAGAGAGATGCTATAAGCTCGTGCTGACCTGTTCTTCCTTGTTTTCAACATGTGATGGATGTGTGTATGTCGCAGTTTGGCAAATATCCTACGGGTAGGTAATTAATTACGTGCATGAAAAGACAGTCGTCAGGGCTATCGTTTAGCAAGTTTCGGCTTCGGTTGTATGATGATGGTCGATTCGACGCTGTTTCCACGTTGAGTCGGAAAGGTTTTCAGGGATGCTGTGGAGATAAAAGCTAATAAATTATTAACAATTGGCTTTGTCACTGTGGCTCAGAAGCAGTGGTAGGCTTCGAGCATTCTTTTTTATTGGTGCCATAGCTTCGAATCTATCAAAGGCAGCAACAACAACAGGCTGTCTGGACATAGGCTGTGATATTTTATTCTACAGAGTTTGGAAATATTCTCGACATCCGGCTGTTGTTGCTTATCTTTTTGTTTTCGTTTACACGATGGTATTTGTGCGGGAAAGTTTTTTTATTCTTTTGGGATCAGAAGTATCCGTTACACGACAAAAGGCTACGGTATCGGGGAGTTGAAAAATGTAACGCACCCATCCTATGCGAGGGAAGACAAACAACAAGACACAGTAATTTTGGAAGCTTTATTAATCACATTTTACCCGTCTCGAGTTTTGGAGCCTGTGTTGCGTATAATGTGATCATTTTTACTTTGTCGTATTGCGTGAGCTGATTGCATCCTAGCTGGTAGGGCACATCTCGAAGTTCCACACCTTCGGCACACCGTTAGCTGCATGTCCAGCTACATGCATCAAGTCAAAAAGTTGAAGCTTCTGAGATGTCTTCTTCAAAGCTGCATCGGCCCGTATCGCGGCAAGGGCTATCATCCACCAGCTATTGTGTTTCGTCAAACATCTGCAATGCAGCGGTACCTTTCAACGCAGTCTCTACAGCCTCGAGTGATCTTTTCCGGCATCCAGCCGACGGGGGTGCCGCACCTAGGCAACTATGTTGGTGCACTACGGCAATGGGTTCAGCGTCAACACGAAGAGCCAGAGTCTACTCGCCTGCTCTACTCGATTGTTGACCTGCATGCTATCACGATACCACAGAAGCCTGATGTCTTGAGGAAGGCGAAGAGAGAGGCCTTGGCTTCGTTGCTAGCAATTGGCATTGATCCAAGCAGGTGTACCTTATTCTATCAGTCAGACGTACGTATGACGAGATATACAAGTGTACGGAACAACCGCAACTAAATATCAACAAGGTTTCAGGCCACTCGGAATTGATGTGGATACTATCATGCACGGCATCAGTAGGATATCTTTCCCGAATGACGCAGTGGAAGGTGAAAATATATGAAACGCTATTGGCAAGAACGGTGACTAACAAGTCGTCCAGTCAAAGCTCAAGTTGACCCAGTCGTCGCATTTGGGTGATGGGCGCGTTGGAAACAAACTCAAGCTCGGCCTCTTCTCTTACCCTGTCTTACAGGCTGCCGATATTTTGGTTCACAGGTTAGCAACCTAATACGGATCCGCATCTTAATTCTGGTACGCCGACTCACAGCCTTCCAGGGCAACCCATGTTCCCGTGGGTCACGATCAACAACAACACATTGAGTTTGCACGCGAGTGTGTGACCAACTTCAACCATGCATATGGACCTCATCTCGTCTACCCTGATATCATTATATGTAAGATCTTCTCGGTTACCTCACTGATGTGGTGCTTATGGACACGCCTTCACAGCACCAGTACGGCGAGTGATGTCACTCACGGAACCATCGTCCAAGATGTCGAAATCTCACCCACTAGAGAGATCTCGCATCTTACTAACTGACAATGCGGACACGATTCATGCCAAAGTATCATCCGCATTAACAGATTCTCTGCCGGGTATTAGCTATGATGCTGAGAGTAGGCCAGGTATTGCGAACCTGCTGGACATTCTATCGATCTTCGACTCGGAGGGTAGGACTGCGACGCAACTAGCCGCAGATTTCATCAGCCCGCGGGAACTGAAGGCGACCGTTTCTGAGGCTGTTATCAAAGGTATGGATGGCATCGGACGACGCTACAAGAAGCTGCTGGAGGACCCGGAGTTCCTTGATCATGTTGCCGCTGAAGGCGGGAAGAAAGCACGCCAGAGTGCGGACGAAACCATGCATCTCGTCAGGGAAGCCATAGGCATATAATCTCAGTCGCGTGATTGTGCAGATTACTTGCATCAACATTTGCATTGACCCATGCACGACGTCTCTTCACTCATACTACATAGTTATCCATTTATGTACTATATACTTCTCCTTGCGGCTTCATGCTGCATATGAGAAGTTCGTTCCTCTAGCTGCGAGCCAAAAGTCGCGAACCACTTGATTGGTGGCGCGAGCGCCGCGTAGACTTAAAAAGGTTAGTATTTGGTTCATGGTGCCTGCTATTTGATATCTTGTTCTGACCTTGCCACTTTCTTCACGAACATTACTTTCTCGGTTTGCGAGACCTTTGCGCTTGGAAAGGAGGGATGATTTAAGCTAGCGTCCAGCCATTCTTTTGCTCTTGGGTGTCTGTTGACCAGTTTCTTCAGAGGCTCACTGAGCTTATCTAGCTCGCTTCGAGAAGCGTTTCCCCCTATATTTCTTGCGAGACTCTGGCAAAGAAGGGGCCCAAGTGTATCCATAGCACCCGACATTGCGTTTTGGAAGCTCTCGTCGCTGCTTCTAACATTAACAAATGTTGCCTGTTTTAGTTAGCGAGGCGTAATTTCATCGGCTGAGATTGCACACACCCAGAACTCTGCTGCTGCTGCCTTAGGCAGAGGCTCGTTGCCATCCAGCGCCTGCAACGCGAAGAAAAAGAAGAATTCTGCCATTTCTGCGGGTTGGATGTGAAGAATGACAGACGGGTCCTTGGTCAGTATTCGGCTAGAAATCTCCATGGCGTTCTGCGCAACCTCTGGCTCGGCCGAGATGTCAATCTGCGACGCCCCTACAGCAGCACCTGTGTTGTCATAGGGAAATTGTCTCAAAAGTCCAATGACCCAAGACAACACCGCGGACAAGATGCCTTGTTGGCTATTCTTGCCTTGCACTGAGCTGGTGAATGAGCACGCAGTGCTTATGAACAACCCTACTCGTGGCGTAGCAAACGAATGTGAGGTCAGGTATTGGGCGACCTCTGAGGGGGGAAGGACAAAAGGGCCTGCCTCGCTTTCTGAGAATCCGGTTCGTAGGACATGACAAATTTGCTCGGTGATCTCGCTACTGTTTGGAAACATTTTCTGAAGCTCCACGATCACAGTAACAATCCGCCTTTGAAGTTGTGGTAAAACGTCATCATAAAGCACGGCAGGCTGCTTCTCATGCTCAAGACTGATAGCGTTTTCAGCGGGGGTTTGCACACCCTTTCCCATACCAGCCAGGCATCTGAGCACCTTGAGTGCCATGTGAAGACTCGGATTCTCTTCCGGCGAGGTATCCAAGCAAACTAGTTGGAGTAAGTCACTGTCATCGCCTTTCTGCATGCTGAGACGTTGACATTTCCGTAAATCCATCTCAATGAATTCCAGAATCCGCCCGTATTGCGAGTATCGCTGTGGAGGGCTGGCGATAGCTTGAGCAACCGAAGACAAAGCTCCAATCGTTCTCTCGCTGGTTACGCAGTCTAGTTGCTGCTGGCTGACAACCCGCGCATACTCGGCCAAAAAAGCATCAATATCTGTGTGCAGATGAGCTCTGCAAGAGGAACATAGCCTGAGTATCGATTTCGACGCTACAGACGCCATTGCTTCATTTCCGAGCGAAGAAAATAACAACTCGAGCGCTGGCGGCAGTAGAGCTGGGTTCCTCTCAAAGTATTCAGTGTACAGCTCGATCAGTTGGAGACACGTCTGTTGGGTTCGTGTCGGTACTGTTGCCCGTCCGTCTCGAAGGATTGTGAATAGCTTCGAGTGAAAGACTGATGCCAAGAAGCTGTCACAACGATCATCGACCTGGCAGCAGTCGGCGAGACCCCCCAGGCAATACACAGCCGCCTCGAGTCGCAACCATGCAGCGTCCTTCAGCGATAAAAGCACGGTTGCAGCAAATCTTCCCAGCAACTGCGGGCCCACCAGGGCGTAGACAGATTGGAGCAGGTCAACAACATCGTTTCGTGAGTCGGCAAAGCCTGCTCTATCGTTTGAGTCCCAGTCTGCTACTGCTGCACTTGGTGGGTACGTAATCTTTTGCCATGCGTTGGAGCATGCCTTCATGAGTAGCGTATAGGCAGGGGCTTTCCATGGCTCTTCTTCACTGTCGTCGACCGATAAATGATCTGGTATCGTCTCCGCGAATGAGGACCAGAACTCGACAAGGGGGACAAAGATCCTGTCTTCCACAACGGGGTAACCTTGAGCGAGAAGAAGATCGCAGAGGTGAGATAATATCTCGGAGCTATCTGCGTGACAGTTCTGTATCAGTAGAGGCATCCTTGCTTCCGCAAAAGCCAGTAGAAGCTGGGCAAATTGTATGGAATCGAATGTAAAGTCGCCATCCGTCATGCGCTGGTAGTATTCCGCTGCCCATGGACTCTTGAGCAGTATTTCGAGAACTTCATTTGTTTCCGGCGTGAAGAGTGATGGATTGTTGGATAGAGCTTCGATGAGAAGCTCTACTGAAGCATCATACACGGTACCAACCGTCAAGAGCTCGATGACGTTACCTAGTAAGGGTTTCACTAGTTCAACAACGTCGGTTTCGTGAGTAGGTGCCTTCTGTGTAAAAGTAACCCATGCCTATGATGACTGTTTTTAGTTTTCATTGATCTTGAACACACACTGACTCCAGCCATACCTGAAGACATTTGATGGCGTCTTCCAAAATGGATGCCGGGACCCCTTTGCTTTGCAGGGATCTTGACAATATCGTTTTGAAGCTTGGTGTGCTGTCTAGTACTGCTTTATATGACGACGCGCTTGGTTTAACATCAGCGGCTATCGGTTTCCGACGTGGTCATGTAGCTTACTTCTTCGCGGAATTCGGGTCCAGCCGCAATACGTCCTCGACGACGTGCGTGGCTACCCATAAGAGTGCCTGCATTTGTCGTTGCCCTAGCATTTCTATCATATGACACATCTGAAGGCTGGGCTCCACGGTGTCCGGGTAGCAGACCTGGTTGTTTGCTAAGCATACTCCGATGTGGTCGAGGAAGCGCGGCCATATCGTATGATACCGGAGAAAAAATGTTGATAGAGCAGACACGAGCTTCCTTGTAACGAGGCGACTTTCGGCTTGTCTGATGAGGTTCACGTACCATCCTATTAGACAGATCAGCAGTTCTATAGCTTCTTCGTCCGAAATGGACGCGCTGGACGACGGGTCAGCTTGTGCGGGCTATGAGACCGCTTGCTTCCACAATGCTCACCTTTGTGTATTGAGTTTAATAATGATCGTGAGCACTCCGAAGAACTGAACTTTCTCATCTCGTCGACTTAGCAGTTCTTTTGATAGAGTCCACGCCTGTGGCAGGCTTTGTATCCGCGCCAGCGCCGCCTGTGTGCTTGCGATGACCTCCGGCGGGTTTGGTTGGTACAACGATATTATCAACTGCTTGTTTGTTAGGTTGCTACCTGGTGATTGTTCCGTGGCTTGACAATGTACATACCTGCTCGACCCTCTCGGGTACCATCATTTCTTGTAATTCCATTCCGCGTCCGACTAGAGATCGCGCCCTGGTGGATTAGGTCTTGGCTCTTCAGTGCGAGGGTTGGAGGGAAAGCACAGCTAGCCGAGCAGAGAAGTGCATACAGGAGGGCCAAAGGAGTGGCCAAGCAAGGGTGCGAACCGAACTGAGTGTAGTAAACCGCCGAAAAGCAAACGTGCCAGAGAGCAGTACTCACGGAAGGACGAAATCGACCAAAGCCGCGAGATCAAGAAACAGGGTAGGTCCTCGTTTGGCTGCCCCACCACGCAGGTGGCTGTAGCTGTCACACACTGTACAGATACCCGGCCGTGCGATGAGGACGGTTGAAGAACAGCGAAGAAGGATTAAACTGCGACCAAGCAGGAAAGAAAACACATCAAAGAAGTGACATCGAAAGGAAAGAGAGAACGAAGGGAAGCCAAAGAAAAGAGAGAGAGAGAGAGAGAGAGAGAGCATACTGCCACTTTTTAGAGGGGTGGCGACTAGTTGAACATCGACAGATACAACGCGATTTGATCCTGCGAAGTCGGCAGCTACCTAGGCGCTTGCACAACTCTTGCCCATTGAGTCTCCGAAAATCGATTAAATTTATCACACAAAGCAATGTCGCTGTTCTTCAGCCGCCTCGAGATACCACCATGAGATAGCTACATATTGTTACACAGTAAAGAGACACAGGAAGTAGAGCGAGCATTGGCTTAAGGAGCTGAAGGTGTGCTGGCACGAGGCATGGCACGCGACAGGCCCAAAGAATTACTCAAGCGACCGTGGCTGAGCATCTCCTCGGCCTCAGCTTCCGTGACTGATCTGGTCTGACTGAGATGCTCCCATGTCGACGATAGCTCACCATCACCAGCTTCCAGGAACTGCTCGTTGCGCTCAACGTCCGTAGGACCAAACTCCCAAAAGTTAGCCTTCATGCCAATGCCGTAGTACTGATGCTTCCGAAGATACGCAAGCCAAAGCTGTACAGTCTCGGGATTCCCATCCTGAATCTGTATCATGCGGCGTAACGTTTTACGCTCAAAATTCTCCTGCGACTTCTTAAAAATGAAGTGATCCCTTGGGACTGTCCAGCGCTCCGTTATACGCGGCAGTGGCACAGGCCCCAACGCGGGTAGACCCAGATAATATGCGGCTCGGAGTGCAAAATCGGAGAAGACATCGAGCGGCTGCACGCTGTAAGATCGAAGTTGAAGGTCGCACGAAGGAAAGCCATGCTCCGCAGTGCGACGAAGAGGTTTGAGGTGGACGGCCTGCGCTGATCGTGGATTGCGTAGCTCATCGTCCTGTGCAGAACGAGAAGGTATAGAGTGTATCGTCCGCGATTCCCCCAGGCTATCTGTGCCGTAGGATCTGATACAAGTTAGCCAATGGGTTACGACATCCTTGAGTAAAATCGATGCGAACCTGTAGGCTAGTCCGGCCTGACTGGTCCGTTGCAGAACCGGCTTTGGGGTTGTAAGTATATGTCAAAGCCATCAAACAGACCGGTGCACCTACTCGTAGACGCGCCAATTCGGGCGAGATATGGCGGCGCATTGTGATATCGCGTGTAAGATGCAAAATGAAGTGAACGCCCGGTTTGACGGGTTGCATATTGCCCTAGGGGTGTGGAGAGGCTGCCACCAGCCAATCAGAAGATCTTAAGAGATCCACATCAATACATTCACGATCTACAAACACCACCCAAAAAGTACCATGCCAAGATTTACATCGCGCGGTGTCCATGTCCTGAATAAAGTCATCACTCATGTCGATAGATTCAGTTATGTATCTTAAATGGGCGTTTTCATATACTACTCTTGGAGTGGCGTATGGCAGGCAAGTTCAACTAAGTCTACTGCTTAGTGCTAGCGTTCGCGTCTTGCGACAGAGCTCGCGTGTCGGGGTGAGACGTTAAATCTGCCGGAAGCCCTTCAGGGTACTGTGCCTGTGTGATGCCTCAAGCTGCCCCATAGTTTATTGCTGCCCAGTCCGAGTGGTGTACGCTGCGAAGGCAGCGTCCCTCTCATGGCGAATGTATGATACCAAATAGTCACGCGGCCCGAGGGGCACTTCAAGGGTAACCAGTCTCTAAAAGACCGAATTTTGGCTCGGGACCGAGTATGCTATCGCGGTTGTCAAGCTTCAGCCGCGCCCCTTGCGCCGCTGGGCGACAAGTTTCTGGTAGAAGGCCTTGTTACCAGACGTCTTCTTCTTCTGAATGGCGGCATATTTTGCCTTCAGCTTGTCGTTCGCATGATCTTTCATGACTTCACC
Organism: Beauveria bassiana ARSEF 2860; assembly: GCF_000280675.1. NCBI lineage: Eukaryota > Fungi > Ascomycota > Sordariomycetes > Hypocreales > Cordycipitaceae > Beauveria > Beauveria bassiana. The sequence continues at coordinate 13,664 of NW_007930913.1, forward strand.
CAGGATTGTCTGTCGTCTTTCCTTGCGGGCAAGTCTTGCGCTGAAGAAATCGGCAGGGCCTTCAATGATCTGACCGACCTGGGAATATTTGGGTGCTTCTGTTCTTAAGCTTTTTTTCTGGTGCTTCGGATCTAGCAGGCCTCGCATGCGAAGAATCTGCCAATCTCTCTTGAACTCTGCAGTAAGAACGGTTTTGGGAAGATCGAACCAATTGGAGCCGGCGGAATCCTATTTCGACGTTAGCAGCCGAAGCGCGATGACCAATTGTTTGCTTGAGACGTTTCTGGCGGGCCACATTCAGAAGAGAAAGTGACATGAAAAACAAAGATTCAGAGTAACTATGATAATGAATAAATCATGGAGCCACGAAGCGTTTATCCAAAACGGACGATACCTCGTGTCAGGGTACCGTAAGTGGTTACTTCTCATCACCATCAAAGGGGTAGTTTGGTTGAAAAGAGATAGAAATAACTCGGCCACCATACCTTGGTTTTGGTGTTGCTGGTCGTCTCGTTCTTTACGATACGGACGAGTCTTTGTTCACCGGTAGGCACTGTGGCAGCGACGGGAGCAAGAGCTTCAATTGTGTCCAGTGCGCCATCACATGGTTTGTTGGTAACAGGGCTTCCCTGCAGGCGGTGCTCAGCTTGGAGCAGAAGCTCAGATACCTGCTGTCTGCTGATTCTTGACATGACAGACGAGTCACGAACTCTGTAGACTGGTCCAGCCAGTTGCTGGAGTAGACGTTATATCTGAGATGCTAAGCAGAGCTGAAGAGTTGCAGGTTGGAAAAAAGTTTCTGAGCGGTCGATAAAAGAACATCCTAGACCAAAGAGTGGAGCCGACATGGACCCGTGGTAGTAAATAAATAGTAAGTAGTGCTATTTATTCAGACGAGAGCTTTTTGCTAGCCGGACGAGCCTCACGTGACGTACCGCACCGGGACTTCTAAGGTACCTAGATTTACTCATGCACATCATATAAAATTAAGTATCTAAGAAGAACCGCTAGGATAGGAAGTCTATTTTCTTTTTGCTGGCGCCGCTGGGCGCGGAAGAATTGATGATCTGTGCGGAATCGTTGAACTAATGAAAATGCGTTTTTTGAGTGATTTAGCGAGTGTTGAGAGCTTTAAGAGGCGGCGGCGGCGGCAAGAGGGGTGGTTTTGGTGGCAGGGACAATTAATATATTGCATTTTTAAAAAATACCTCTATTTGTATGTGACTTACACTAAAAGATAGGTACCATTGCAGCCCTACTAGTAGAAAGCTCTTGTCCGTGTAGCAAAAATGGGTCGTCCGAAAGCACTACTCAATAGTAAATACACTCAGCGGGCTTGTACTCCCTCATCATTTGCGTGCTGAGGGACCTCTCTCGAGGTGGAGCCTCCAACCTCATTAGCACAGTGATGTATACAGTGTGTAGTAGCTCACAAAATCGCCGGCACGAATTCAGTCACTGCGGAAGCAAGCTTTGGCGCGACAAAGAGTTGGCACTGTGTACTTCGGGTCATTGCCGGAACTTAGGTAGTTTGGTTGCAACACAGATACAGGCATTCAGCCAAACGCATCGCTCGTCCTCATATCGCTTCGTTACTACATTGCTGCAAACCGAGCTGCGCAGAGATCCGCTAGATATTGTCGCATTGAGATTCAGGCGGCCGAGGGAAAACGAAATTATCGACAAATCTATCACGCAGAGGCTAATAAATAGCAGTCATCGCGTATTTGGCGACGATGGACTCACAGAACCAATCGGCGCAATCCCAACAACAGGGACGCCCCGCGCCGGTCTATGACACAACACAAGGTGGCCATTACGGTGAGTCATCTTTTTTTCATTGGCTCTGACTTCTTATTATGATACTGATGGCCGCTATTTCAGGTGCTTGCGCCGCTGTATGTGTATTCGCTGCTCAGCAATGTCGCTCCTCTTCTGACAATGAAACAGCTAGCGACGCAAGGATTCGCCCCCGCTGAATTGTACACGGGACCTTGGGCAAACGTTTGTCAGCCTAATTACGCCGTGATGGGCTTATACCATGCTACTGACTGACACTTACGCCGATAGGTTCACCAAGGTCTTACTGGACAGTACAAGGATATTTTGACAACTTACTGGCAGCAGACCATTACTCACCTAGAGAGTGAGACACATGATTACAAAATTCACCAACTCCCCCTGGCACGGATCAAGAAAGTAATGAAGGCAGACCCTGAAGTCAAAATGATCTCTGCCGAAGCACCGATTCTATTTGCCAAGGGCTGCGATGTTTTCATCACGGAGCTGACAATGCGGGCTTGGATCCACGCCGAAGAAAACAAGCGCCGCACACTTCAGCGTTCCGACATTGCGTCTGCGCTGGCGAAATCTGACATGTTTGATTTCTTGATCGATATTGTACCCCGAGAGGAGGCAGCATCTCACGCCAAGAGAACCGCTGCGCAACCCGCACCACCGGTTGGAAGCGGTCAGGCACGCATGTCTGCTAGCATGGCACAGCCCAATTCACACCCAATGGCTGGAGCCGAATACATGAGTGCCCACGGAATCACGAATGAGCAGGATTACCGTCAGAATCCCACGCTATACGCTGGCCAAGTCCCTGCGGCAGCCTCTGCTGCATATGGTCAAGCGCAGGCAGCGGGCACGATTTATGGTGAGATGGACAATATGTACCCATATTCGGGCATGCAGGCCCAGCAAGTAAGCTCACAGCCACCTTTGCTCAATATCACTTATTGACATGCTTATAGGCACAGATGACATCCGAAGAGTTTGAGTGAGAATGAGCCGTGCTGTCACAGCAAGTCGCCGGCGCATTAGCAAATCATGCTTGCTCATTCCCCGCTGCTTATTCTCTCCTGTCGGTTCTGGTGCCTGAACTATTGAGACAGGGTTCAATCGTTACGGCTTTTATCTTGTCTTTTATTCGATATCATGTTCCTTCAATTCCCAGTAGATCTGTGCAGGAAGCAGACACCATGGTAAAAAATGAATTCGCTTACTTGACAATACAATACATGCTATTTCTTACAGCTCATTTCATCATTCCGAACCTAGAAGATAAATTGGATAGCGGCGCACCTCTGCTAGACGTCTGCGCGGCACTGCTGTTGAGCCTGTGACCATGTTTTAGCATCTTCCGTTGAAAGATTGTCTGGGGACGACATACTTCTCTAGCAAAACAGGGCCGTTGAGGGCGTCGACTCGGTTATACTTCTTATTACGCACTGACATATCGTAGAATTCATCGTGATTATCGGATTGTAGGAGGTTGACAGTTTGTTGCAACTCATCCAAGTTTTCCTTGAGCATCTCGCCGTTCTCAAGACTATCGACGAATTCCGTCAAATATTGGACATCCTGTGAAAGGGCTGATACAGCGCTTGAGCTAATAGATTTGACCTCGGGTGAGAGTGGGAGTGCCTGCCATGACCAATGGTCAGTATGTCCGTAAAGCAGTGAATGGGTACGCATGCTTGATGTTTCATACCAATATCTTACTCGCAGTATGGCTCAATGCGTCGAAGTAAATGAGCTCTTTAATTTCTCGGGGAAGGCCCAAAAGGGTAGAGTTCATGATATTTGAGAGATAACGAGTAAGCGTCTGCATATAAGAACTGGGCTCTGATGGATCGGTTGTCGTAAACCTGAGCGAGGAATTTTAGCTTGTGACCAGGCAACCAGGCATGCTAGCAACGTATCTTACCAGTCGTATTCAGCTGTGTCTACAAGGTCATCAATCTTCGAGTTAACAAGCTCAAAAATCCGCTTCTCCGCCGTCTTTTTGTTATTTCGAAACTCCTCAGTGGCGTTGAGCTTCAATGGGCCGCCAGCTGAAGTGGAAGACCTTGCGCTTATAAGAAGAAGCTCTAGTTCTTGGCATGCTGTTTCGAAATGCTCCAGATTGATCAGAATCTGAACGATTTGACCGAGATACTGAGAGCTGAGCCGCTCAACAAGAGATCGACAGACCTTTTCTGTCAGAAGCTCATCGAGGGACTACATCACAATCAGAAAAGAACATTCTTTCAGGCCCAAGAGTATGTGAAGAGGGATGGAAGAGGTGACGACCGATTGAAGAGAGACATACCTGCCGCAGTGATTCGTCAATAACATCTGAATGCTGAAAGTGGTCGTCCGAGAAAAAATAAAACTGGTTGAGGAAATTCTGAATGTCGATACAACAAAGAGGGTACATTTGAGAGAAGGGCAGGACGCAAGGGAACCTGTCATGGCTATTAGCAGAAGGTTCGCGGAAAGACCAGGCAAGAGACTTACGTGATGTTTTCGACATTATGTTCTGGCGTGTACCAGCTGACATTGAGAACCTTGTCGAATTCTTCCTGTGAATTGATTGCCATGGGCATGTAATCATCTGTTGATACAATCTGACACGAACTTCAAGTTAGTCGTTGGAACGGGGAGTACCTGAACGCCAGGAATCGATACCTCTTGAAAGTCGTCACTGAATCTGCGTCTTAGGAGCTCGGCATATTTATCAAATAGTGTGAGCAGAAAGGTTTCCAGACTCGAGACAGGGTATCCGTACCCCTAGAGTCTATTAGTTTGAACATTGACGTGGGATGCTGCATCCATACCTCCATTGTCTGAATGAACAACGCAACAATTCCTTTGATCTTGAGCAGCACCTCAGCATTCGTCACATCGTTCAGTGCCTTCGATGCTACATTGATGCCTGTGCTGCACATGGATTCCCACAACTCTTCTACCTCAATGGCAGATCGCAGATGTGGAACGCGCCGCATGGTGGCCTTTTCAATGATTGCGAATCCTGTTATGCCTTCCAAGAGGCTACTGAGGGACGATTCGTCCTCCGCAGATAGGTCCATCGAGCTAGGTAGGAGTAAGTCCTTTTGCTGTCGACGCGTGGCGGCATACTCCGAACGGAAGCGATCTGCTTGGTTTAAAGCCTCGTGAATGTGGACTGCTTCAAAAAGAGGAGTGAACGCGATTTGGAGTTCCTCATTGTCCAGTACGTCAAGCTCTTCGTTCTCATCGCAAACAAGCTCTATGGACGAATTTAGTTTGAAATTGGACAAGAATGAGTCTTCCTCAATTCGTTTTTTTTGCCGCAGCCGCCTTTGCTCAGTATAATACCAAGCAAGCTCTCCTAAGAATTGAGATGCTTCTCGTATGCGAAAAAGCCATGTGTTTAGATCAGCCATGACTGCCTCGGAAATTGCTTTCCTGGAGGCGGGGATGGACTTTTGAATGGCGTCAGCGAGCCTATGTTGCGTAGCGTAGCGGTTCTGTAATATGGGAACCAGGTGCTCATTTTGGAGGTCTTCGAGTGATTTGAGAGACGAATAGTATTGCTTTCGCCGCACAAGTTCGTGGGCATGATTGACGGCGTGGAGCACTTTAAGTGACTCCTTTAGAGCGTTAGAGGCATCCGAGATGTTCTGTCGTACAGCCTTTGTATTGACCAACGCGCTCTTTTGCTCCGCGAGCTGTTCGGTGCTGGACTGAATAGATTGATTTAGCTTCAAAATCTCGGCGATGAGCGCGACGGCATCTTCGCGAACGTTCTGTAACTGATTGACAGAGTCTAGAAACTCCTCGTGCTTCGTCATCCCGATTCGCTCGATGTCTGCCTCGCGGTCTTCCGTATATTGGTTGAGACACTGAATAAGAGCCGGCGTTCGGCGGGAGTTCGATGCATCCTTTAGGACTGGAATAAGGTGATCGAGGAAATCGCCATCTGACGATGAAAGAATGATCTGAATGTCATTAGCAGAGAGCATCGCGTTACGAGGTTTAGACATCATAGTACCTGCGGTACTGCGGACGCATAGTCATCGATAGCCTCTATCCGCCGTGGCATCTTGGAGCTGTTGAATTCCCCCAACCTGGCAACTAACTGTCGTTGCAGAAATCACGGTCGAGAATTGCGAGCGCGCGGTCGAACAGCTCGCCAGACGCCCCACATTGCGAGCGGCGTTTTACAGGACGTAGTACATATCCTGCACTAGTTAATGTTTTGTACCAAATTCAAGACGCTACCTTCTGGAAAGTCTACCGTGTAAGCTCTTTTAGCTAGTTACTTGCTTGCCTCCCAAAGGGGTAGCGAAAACTGACGCTAAGCTATGAAGAGAGAGTGAAGAAATACGCCGAATGATTAATGCAGAGCATCAGAAAGATGCCAGTTCAAAATAAGTCTCCAATGCCAACATAAACCAGGAAGGAGCACTCCAACACGAATGTACGCTTGAACAACGACAGGTGAGAGGCTATGTAGGTAGTTTGGAGATCTGATTTTCCGAAAAGTGGTCAATGTCAAATATATGCTGGCAGCATTCAAGTTCGACTGGGGCAATCAGAACTTGTAGCAAACCTAGCGAAGGCGGTAGCTAAAGCAGTCGAACGAATCTCAAGCCACCCATGCAGCTTGTCTTAGTAGTTTACCTCAGCTGTCAAGAAAAGGTGGGCGTTGAGCGCGGCATTGGTTTGCTGCCAAACTTGCCAGGTGCAACGGCCCGTCCGTCAACCTCCAACAAACGTCCTTTCACACAAACATCTTGGTTTCTCTCGGTAATGCAAATCCTTTTTTTTATTTTTTTGCAAGAAACAAGAATCTAGACGCATCATAAACGATTATTTCTAATATCTGGGAGCACAAGCCAAAGAAAACCCCATGATGCCCTTTTCGTCTCCATCTCCTTCTGGAGGCGGCGACTCGTCCATAAGCTCTCCGGATACCAGATTGACAGCGCCATCACCCAATGATGCAATCAAACGCGACGTGTCATCTATCAGAAGTAATAGTGACATTGAAGACAATGGCCTCCACAGAGACAAGCAAATGGTTCACCGCAGACCGAATGAACAGCGTGAACGTGAGAAAGACCCATTCGTAACACCAGGCCGAGCTTCGAAGAGTGGACTGTCTCCGACTGCTTCTGCATTCAGCCCATTCCATATTTTGACGGACAGTCTCACTTATCCAGAGATACACGTACCGGTCAATATGCTCAGTCAGAGCATGGGAATGTCCAGATGGCTGAAGATAATCGCAGAGCGACCTCTCACTCCACAGGAGGTCAATGGGTGGCTTCAAGTATGTGGCTGCAAGCTTGACAGCAAGTACCAATACTGATAAGAATCAGGATCTTGAGAAGAGCTCAAGAGTCTTCCACGGAGCTAGGAGAATTATCGAAAGAAATGGTATCGTGGGAATCTTCTTCGAGGACATCAGAGATGCATGGCTATTCCAAAATCAGACCAGCTCTTCCAACTTTGACTGGCAAGTCACCCATGTAGGTGGTACCGATACAAAACAGATTCGTTGTTCATGACTATTTTCAAGTTGACCATCAGAAATAGGATGCCTCGGCCGATTTGTATCCCTTGCCTCGAGATAGTGGCCAGTTAGTGGTCTTGGCTACGGTGCCACCGGGGTCAACAACCAGTGCAGAGCAAGTCGTCACAGAAGTTATGACGAACCTTAGAGTCCACGGCGAAATATTTGCATTTGAAAAGAAAATGACCTATCTGGATGGGTCTTTCAGAGGTATTGTTGAGTATTGTGATGTTGTGGCGGCCAAAACCGCGCTCACTCAAGCGCCAACGTCAGAAGGACAGAGTGTAAGTAAAGTCTGGTATATATTTCCTCTTGGGATGAAGATTGACATTCATATAGGGAATAAGGATTGTCATTGCACCATATCAGGAGGAAGAGTCGATGCCAACTGGTGGTGCGCGAAACTGCGACACTATTCGCATCTCCAATCCAAACGCTAGCTGGGAGTACGGGCTCGTCAGCTCCAAACAGAACTCGATACCTCAGACTAACCTTTGCCTGAATACATCCCTTGCAATGTATCCGGTAATTGCACAGCCCTCTTATACGCCAAGTTTCCCATATCTGGTAAACTCCTTCATCACCAGTGCGTCAGGCGCCGGAGTGGCGCCGTTGTCAACACCCATTTCGCCGTCCTATCAGAGAGTTTCAGCAGCTTATCGGAAGCCTCCATCTCCAGCCCTCACTGTGCAAAACGGGTTTAGTCCATCGAGATCCAACCCAGCCTACGGTAGATTATATCGGCGGCAACACGCTGCGCGAGTAAACAGAAACTCCTTCCAAAGTCCGAGCAGCCACCACAACCATGTGGACGTGCATCGGATCAGAGAAGGAATCGATGTTCGAACAACGGTATGCTGATATTCTGAGCTTTGAATACTAGTCTCCTAACTATTGCAGATTATGTTGCGCAATATACCGAATAAAGTAGACCAAGCAATGCTCAAGCGAATTGTCGACGAGTCCAGCTGGGGCAAATATGATTTCATGTATCTCCGTATAGACTTTGCAAACGACTGCAAGTACGTCTCGAACGACTTCTTTCTACCTCAAACGGAGGTTTCAACTTTTTACACTAACTCATCTCATAGTGTTGGATACGCGTTCATTAACTTTGTAGATGTAAGTCCCCAACAACATTCGTGAACAAATATAATTGACTTCAAGGAAGCCTCTAGATATTATTGATGTGAGTTCTGATATTGATCAGAGTACTTTGTATAAACTAAGTTATCTCGCATAGTTTGTCGAGGCACGTGGTAATCAACGATGGTGAGTATCATATCCCGCCTGAACATGGACAGAGCGCTAATTGGACCGTCAAGGAACTGCTTTAAAAGTGACAAGGTGGCCGAGATTTCTTATGCAAGTCAGTTTGTGATATCAATTCCAACACAGTCTTCTATTAATATTTCAACAGCCATACAAGGGAAAGACTGTCTAGTACAGAAGTTCCGGAATAGCTCTGTCATGCTCGAGGCCGCGCACTATCGACCCAAAGCAGGTATAGCTCACAACGTCGTTCCTGACAATATGTTAATATGCTTTGTATAGCTCTACTTTACCTCAAATGGTCCCATGCCGGAAATGGCTGGCCAGGAAGAGCAATTCCCCGAGCCGGATAACCAATCTAAAATGAAGCGCAGTTGCGAAAATGCTGAGCACGTCGGTCAGTACTCGAAAGAACTGCTCACCACAAAAGCTAATGCTTCCCAGGACTATTCACACCAAATGCTGGACAGCACTTTCGTGACGAGCAGCGTCGTAGACGCTCGCAGTATGATCGAGGAACCCGTTTGGCCGCTCTTGAAGAATACGACTTGGAGGCCATACAGCATCTTTACATTGGGAGTGAGAGACCGGAATAGCTGTCACTAATAGTCACTGATGTATTCACACCTCAGCGGCAAAAGTGATGTTAGATGCGAGAGAGAAAACTGTTTTGCTATCTATCGCTAAATGCAATGGAGGATTAACCGGCGGAACAGAATAATGTATGAAACACGGCTCGCTATATACAGTCAAACAAATTGCTGCAGTCATCCTTAAAATGAGAAAAGGATTGCTTCATCATTCTTGAACAACTTAGCAGACTATTCCATGTCCCCGAATCTGCGTGTTCGCGAAGCACAGCTCGGGAGTGAGATAATAGATTTGACTTTCGTCAAGAACGCCCAGGAGAAGAAACATCTTCTGGCAAAGAAGGTAGCGGTTTACGAGAGCTTATATGCCGAGCCCCCTTGTCGTAACTCGTTGCCTGCACGGCTGAAGAATGACTGCTTGTCTGCCAATCCGACGCACCATCGTCCAGCTCGGTATTGGGTGTCAAAGGAGGAGACGGTCGCTGATAACCATAGTCGTCCATACTCAACTGAGAGCTGGCCATGGGCCGCTCAGGAGAACTTGTCGCATGGGGTTCTGGTGTGTTTGGCGTTCGCGCATCGAGCGGGTACTCGGGCGATCCGCTCGAATACATGTCGGGCCTCTGCATTGAGGCCAATATCTCCGCAAACGCTTCACTTGTGCCCATTCCCTGGTCTGATAGGGAACCAAGTGTAGGTATTGGAACTCCTCTGGAGAAGATGACCAACAAGAGACAGGAAAGAAGCAGAATGGCCTGCAGAATGGCCATGCGCTTCTGGAAAACAACTTCATCTGCCAGTACATGTAGCCGAGAACTAAGCGCTAGAATATCTCGTTGCGACTGGTCTTTCTGGCTTTCCAGAGCCAAGACGGTTGACTGCCAGATCTGATCGTATTGATCTCGAAAATTTCGCAGCTCTGCCAATACTGTCTGGTTTAGTTCTGCCAGGACTGAAGAGATTTTCAGGATCTGTTTTTGCTCGGATCTTTGAAAAGCATCTTGTACGTGTTTGGACTGCTCTTCGACGTATTTGAGCGACAGTGTCAGGTTTGATTCCACTTGCTGTAAGCGCTTGGTAACAGAGTTGAAAAAACCCTCTTGAATTGTTGGCGGCGATGGAGTGGCAATACTCGTTCCATTGACTCTAGACCTGCTACTCGAGGCGGAGGCCACCGGAATTTTCCCCGTAACGGCCGCAGGCGATAAGGACGAAGTCATTTCCGTCGTGGCAGATCTCATGCCTTTAGATGCAGTCTTGTCGCTACGCTGTTCATCTTCGGGATTTGTGCTCGATTCGCTTGCCGATTTTGCGTCTTTGTAAATTGTAGACGATGTTGCGGTATGGCCTGAGCTTTCCTGCGCGGTTGCAGAGATTTGCCGTTGCTCAAGTTCGATTGTTTGATCATCGACAACTACTCCGTATTGTGCGCTGTTAAGATCTTCATTTGCCACAACCGAATTGTTCATGAAAGTCGGAGGCTTGTCCACCAGGCATATTAATGAGGGCAGTGGGAATGGCGTTGCCTCGATAGTAGGACACATATGAGCGACATTTGCGGATATATTGTTATTCTCCTTGATGTCGTCTGATTTGGATAAGTTTTCTTGAAGGGTGTTTCCGATTTCTGCAACGCCTTCAATCTCACCTACGTGATCATCATCGGGCCCAATCTCACTATCTTTCCACTTGTCGAGCATTCGGGACCCGTGGACTCGTACCAAGGAGACAGGACAGTAGTACTCATTGCCATAATGAGTGAGAAATTCGAGTCTTAGGTACTTTGCCCATATTTGCGGGTTTTCGACCAAAAAGGCTTGTATGTCGCGTGAGTTTCTCGCCTCAAATGTCCCCAGTTCCTTCCATTTCTCCATTCTAACGGGGTAACGGTCGCTGACGCTTACTCTAAAATGACGTATCATGCTGGAAAAGAATTCAAAGTTGGCCAGAACAATGGTATCAACCCAAATATCATCCGTCAGCTCGATAATGACATATTTGTTTGGCGTTGCGCATTCGAGAAGCATATATGTATCTTTATTCTCGACCAGAATAGCCTTGGAATTTTTGGCGCCGGGGTTTGTTTTGAGGATGGTGGCTCCGGCGTCAAATGACGCAAAGGAAAATCGTTCCTTGCAGGTTTTACCCGCATCCTTGCTGCGGTGGAGTGTCGTCTGTCCAGCTTCGGAAGAGGACTCCTCGGGGTGCTCCCCACCGCCATCATAAACATCTTCAGCATCTACCTTCTCCGCGTATCCACCGAAGTTTAAAGAAATTTCTCCTTCGTCCCCCATATCACTTCCTGTGTATGATCGGGGTCTTTGATGCCCGTCGTTGTGCACGTCTAAGCCTTTCCGTTGCTTGAGATCTTGAGGGGTTTGCCCTGTCCTTTGTAGCATTATATTCTTCCAGTCCTCGAATGACATGAAAGGTTCGGCTGTCGAGTCGGTGTCTGCTGATCCGGAAGCTTTCTGAGCTATCGTAGTTGAATCTTGAATTTCGACCGGTCCCGTCTCATCAACAGTTGGAGTGAGATTATCTCCAGTCGGTGTAGGCTCAGTAGCTGTGAACGGCGGTGTGCTCTCCGCCACGGCTGCTGTGCTTGACCAGCTGCTGGTAAGGCATAGTTGCGGCAGCGTGTGTGTAATATAATTGATCATACGCGCTTCGCACTGGCTTGTACCGGTTATAGACCCGCCTGAACTTGATCTCGGTGCTGTCTCAGCTTGAGTGACGCGTGTCTGCTCGGTCGCATGGAGGCCTGACGCCGTAGCGAGGAGCAATAGTATAGTCGATACATTGTTTTGTCCTTTCGCGGTAGTCGGCATTTTTTGGGTGTCAGTAAATCCATTTGCGACTACCATGCGCAAATCTTGCCAGCCGTTTTGCCTTGGAAGTTGGTTGAAGTTGGTTTGCAGATAACAGGTTGATAGAGGGCAGTTTATTCCTGTCAGGATTGATGTGGGGGTGGACCCATCAACTGACTCCACGCTACTGCCCAACACGAGATGCGGCAGAAGAATGCAGTACCCAGGATTACACACTGAGGGATGTTGACGAAAAGAATGGGAATAGAGACTTCTCATAGTTGAAATAGTCATATTTACAGTATTAGTTTCTTCTTTAGCAGGGAAAACGCGGCAGTCTTGTTGCCAGCAGCTAAAAATGACATGAAGCTATTGATGGCCACCAGAGTGTCAATGTCGGTATTGTGATGCTCCGCGTTGTTAGCCTCAATCGCGTTGGAATAGAGATTAGAACCTAATTGGCTGAGACCCAGGAGCTGAAAAAGGCGTCCTGTATTGTAATATCTCTCCGCAAGCGGCCTTGCTCCCTCACTTTCGCCCGCCTCAAAATACTGAGCAAGGAAAGCTTGGCCTTGCAGAAGAAGATACTGCCGGTTTGTTGACTGTCTTTTCAACCCATAATGAACGTATGCCAAACCTAAACTCAGGTTGACCATCGGATTCCTGGGATCCAGTGACCTTGCTCGTAAGAAATAGCCTATGATACACGATGAGACCAACGCTGATATCTGTTCAGTTAGAAAACTCACTAATAGCATATGTATAGCTTGTTGACGTAAATAATATATGACCGTAGAGCATTAGGAGACAGACATCCATGTCGATTCTCGAAAATGTGGCTTCCCCAGCCTCACTTGGTTCAAAGTTTGTGGCAAATAACTGCTCGTAGCTGTTGTCAATAGCCCGGATCTGTCGAAGAATAAACTTCTGTGCCGGACCCGAAGTGTACCAAGACACAGGTGACTGGCATAATCTCGAAAGGAGAGCAAACATCCGATTCGCGTCGGACATGACACCGTTCCTCATCAAATGTCTGGCAATCGCAACACATCGTTCCTCATCGTTGGTATAAATTGCACAAACTAGGCTTATTAGAGTCGTCAATCGAGATAGAAGGGGCAAAATCAAATACCGGTCCATGCAATGTGAATCAGAAATTCATAGCTCGAAGCTTGAAAAACCACCGAGTCTTTAGCAGCTTCACACACCTGATAAGCCTCCTCTCGTTGATGGTCTATGGCCAGTCCAATAGCATAGTCCAGGAAGATGTTGAGCCAGTTGTCAAAGGAAATGCCCTGGTGCATTCCTTGGTGAATGCCTGCCACACTGCTGTCGGCTTGTGGTGCGAGAGCTGGTTGCATCTGTATGTCAGACTTGTAATAGTACTGCACATATCATTTATACTTACATCGCGTCAAACGCTCATACATCTGCGACAATTCACTATCTGGCGCTTGTGAAGGCATCGACATAGACACTTGTTTTTTTCCGAGAAAGTGGAGGTACTTGTCCCAGGAATAAAAACGTTTCAGGGATCTGAACTCGTCAACTAAGTCCCGTGATGCATTCATCCACTGTCCAGTGAGATTGACTTGTCCTTCCGAGATTCGAAGTTTTAAGTCTCTCACGATATCATACTGCTTCGACAACTTGATCGCACGCGCTTGCTCATCTTGGCGCAATGTATCGGCACCCGCTAATCGCTTTGGCCTATAGCGCTTTGGAACGTGCAATTGCTTGTTTATTCCAGCATTGGCAGCAATTTGAATAGTCTGTGACATGCGACGTCGGATCTCCCCTTGATGAATAGTTGAACGGCCGGTAATATCCGTTCTTCCAAGGCCAGTTTGGTGATGCCGCGCATCTTGCAGGGCCATAGCTTCTGCTGCCAGGATGAGAGCCTCTTCGCCTTCTTTAGCCTCTTCGTACATATTAGCTAGCTCAATGCGGGCATCAATCGAATCTTCATCGGCATCGATGGCAGCAAGAAAGCACTCCTCTGCCTTTGGCTGCTCTCCGGCTGCAATGTAGCACCTGCCGAGTTGCAGTAATATAGTAGAGTCTGGAGCATTTGAAGTCTCGCGAAGAATCTCTAATATACTTGTGGCGACATCTGTAACGGCGCTTTTCATGAGTTCCTCGGCAAGATCATACGCGACAGCTGGGAATTCGCCAACGAAGTCTCTAGTATCTTGCGTGGAATGGTCAAGATAGTTCAGGTGTCTCTGGTGATTGTAAGCGATGTGGTGCATGCAGACAAGTTGAGCTGCTTCTGTAGCTTACCATAGCCTCACCCTTATCCAGGAGTCTAAGGCGTAGCATGGCTAGTCTCATCCTGAGGTCGAGTGGTAGAGATTCACCATAACGCGACGGCGAGAACAATGAATCCGTGAAGTCAGTGCATTGGCTTCGCCTACTACTGTCGATATCCCATTCACGGTCATCATCTTGGACATAATCCCAGTATTGCTCAGACACCCGACCGACCATCCACCTTGCAAGGGCTTTCAATTCCTTAATGGTTTCGCGGTAGCTGCCGCTGGACGCGCAGAGGTCTGCATAAATGCCGATATCGTACCAAAGTCCTTCGAACCTATCTCCCGGTCCGTATGGTATTACAGAGTCGAAGAAGCGCCGGTATGCCGTTTTTGCAGATGCGTTGTTAGAAATATTTTCTTTTCCATCGGCGCATGTTTCTGCCAGTTTCCGGACAATGTCAAGATCCGCAGGTCTCTGTCTTAGCAGATAGTTGTATTCCAGTATTGCTTGCGAATAGTGACCTTGGCTATGGCACACGGCTGCCTTGCCCAGTCTTGCTTCCCGGTTATGCGGGTCAGCCCTAAGAGCTGCCGAGAAGCACAGTCTTGCTGTTTTCATGTTTGCCTCTTCATCTCCTCCAAAGTTATTGAGTGCATACGCTGCGCATGACATCCAGCCGCCGATGTCCTTCGGTCGGAGATGTGCAGCGTACATCATCGCTGCGAGAGCACGGTCCAACTCGCCCTGCTCCCTGAATATTGACGCGAGAGCCGTCCAAGCCTGGAACGTTTCCGCATTGATTCGGATTACCTCCGAGACGAGCTCCAACGCGCGATCATAGTCACCAGTCAGGAAGGCTTGGTTAACCCTAGATAGGCGCGCAGTGATATCGCCTCTGGGCTTGGCTGCCTTTCTTGGACCACGAGACCCCCTTCCTCCTCGAGATGGTCTACCGTAGGTATGGCCATCTCCACTACCCTCATGGGAGGCTAGAAATTCGCGGACGGATTCATCAAACTTCGCAATGTCACCCTGGAGCTCCTCAAGATCGGAATCCGCGTCAGATTTGTCATCGCGCGCAGGGCTAGCCATCGTCTCAACAACTTAGCCGGATGCCAAAGGCACAATGACGCCCATGTAGCACGCGCCTAGCGTTGCAAGGTCGTATCGAGAAACATCGCCGTATATAAGCACTAGGGGTAAAGTTTAGTGCCTGTACTGGCGAGATGTAGTGAAGGAGGCTTCCAAGTGTTTCATGCGTTTTTGTGTTGTGTACAGTAAGATGGAAATGAAAATCGGAGCCGCGAGTTTACTAAAAGCCCCACATTCCGGGTCTAGTTCACAGAGACAGAACAAGCATTTTGTAGATACAAGAATTGTCAAGTAGCGAGTAGAACCAGAGATTCGCGCAACATGCTCAAATTAGATTACAAGACGATGCATATTTACATTCAGAAACTTGAACGCAAATCTAGAGTTGCAACAATGCTTTAGTATCATATCAAAACTGTCTCGTCTGAAGCTTCATCAAATATACGTCCCTTAGGCCATGATGCTAACTAGTCGATGGAAACAGATTTCACATCGCTTACGCATCATCGCCATGTCCACCCTGTACCTGCAGAATGTACATTAACCAATGCGTCCATCAGCCTTGGCGTCTATAGGATGTCAGCAGTGAGCGTATGTCGACGTCGGGCTGCGATATTGAACGTACCCTTGACTTGTTCGAATACCTTGAGCATCTTCCTCCTAGCACCGAGAGCATTTACTCCGCGATCCTCCAATGCCTTGTCATCCAATTCAATGAGATCGGTCCATTTCATATCCTTGAGATTATCCGTGTACTTGTGTAAGCGGAGGCTGCGAAGCCAGCTTGGAATATCCTGGAGCAGAGTCGGGTCCGTAGGATCCTCTGGTGGCTTTGAGCTACCTCTACGGCCTCTGGGCGATCGTCCACGCACCATATCCGAGTGGTCTGACAGATAGCCCTCATGTCCAGCCAAAGCCAATTGCCCCAGATTCACGGCAGGAATACTACTGGCCATGACACCAGAACCGTCATATGCGCTCAAAAAGCCATTGTGCTGAGGCGAGGCAAACTGTGCCATTTGTCCCATAGGCTGCTGCATGGAAAGACCAGGGGAGCTGGGTCGCGCGCGATTGCCGAGCCCGAGCCCCTGCTGAGATTGCAATGCGAGAATCTGCTCTCGGCTTAAGACTTGACCATGCTCATTGATCATAACGACGTTGGCACCGGGAATGTTAAGGCTGTGAGCATGAGCAGGGGCCGACGATATTTGGTTGCTTCCGGGCGCATCGTTCGAACGAGCTCTTCGGTATTTGCGAGCGTCATCAAGAGCAAAGCGATTGTTTACGGTGGAGAGGGCAGCCAATTTCATTGCAGTCGCATTTGCAACCATATCAGCCTGTGAGCCCGGCTGCTGGTTGGTGTTGAAGGTGGATGTCATTGGCGTATTAACCATGGATGCCCAGTTCCCGCTGCCTCCACCGTTATAAGGGGAAAGCATCGGGAGGTCAGACGGATTCTTTTCGGGTGCAGCGAGCGTGGTGTTCTGAATAGTGGCGTTATTTCCGAGTTGAGGTAGCGGTGATCGCAAGCCTCCTGACGACACAGGCTGCGCGAATTGGCCCATGGCAGTTTGGGAAGCAGAGGCTTTGGCGTTGTTCGGGTCCGAGCCCCATGGGGAGACCCCCGATCCAGCTGCTTCGCGAGAGTCTTGGAGAGCACCCAGCGACGATCGTGGATCAACAGCTGCGCTATTCCTGTTGGATGACGGCGGGTTTCCAGTTTGCTGGGTGAATTTAGCCTTTTCAGTAGCAATGGCGGCCGCAGCATCTGGAAACATGGCATTGATCGTCGAGGAATCTAAGACAGAGTGGCGCTTGCCTGGAGCCGTCGTGCTAGCAGCGGCGCGGGTGAAAGAGTTTCGGGATGAATCGACCGAAAGCTTGTTCATCGCATCGCTGAGTCGATTAGACATGGGATCTAAAAGATACTGGTCAGTTTCCTGTCTGATATCCGAGAGCTATATGAACCATACCTTTATCAAAGGTAGCGGGAGAGAGCACGCCGGACATGGGATGGTTTTTGCCCATTTGCTGCAAAACCTGAATGAAGAAACGAATCTGGACCTGAGTTGTTTGCTGAAGCAGGGCATAAAGAGCAGCAGTTCGTTCGGCCTCGCTCAAGACACGAAACCACTGCTCGATAGCACTGAGCTCATCCTTAAAGTCCTGGTCCAGCGTTGCAGCAGCCATTTCTTCTAGAGTCGTTTCATATTGATCGATATCGGCAATCCACTGCTGAGCAATCTTATCCTGCGAATCGGTATCGAAAGATCCTTGACCATGAGACTGCTGCGACTGGCCATAAAAGTCTGACGATGGTCTAATACGACTGGATGGAGCTGGCCCAGAGATGGAACTCATGTCGGCAGATGCGCGAAGAGAGCTGGCAGAGCCTACAGCCCTGGAAGAAGGAGGTCGCAAGGAAGACGCCGAGTTCGCTTCAGGGGTGCTGTTTCGGTTCCCGATGATGTGGTTCCCGGACATGTTGAGCATTGTTCGTTCGATCGAAGACGGCTGAGATCCAGAAAGATGTGTTCAGGGATGCAATGACCCCAATAATTAACGAGAAGATAAATCTGCTTGACTCCTGCAGCAAACTGCTGACCTCAAAGGAGTTCTGATGGGGATATGGCAGTCAGACTATCGCATGTTACAAAACGAAAGGAATTTCTGCGCGGAAGTGTCAGGTGAGGCCTGGGGTGGCAAGATCGGCGCTCAGAGCTGTATGTACCTGTAATAAACATGAAAAAATCTCGAAATAAAATAAGAATGTCTGCTGCCCGGCAAACGGAAACCGACCCCCTAGGGATATATCGTCGGTGATACAACCAATAACCACGGAGAAAGGGGATTTCCAGGTTGAGAAGAGGTGGAGTTGCGTCGAAACAGCGTGGTGCGCCCAAGGCTCAGCGCTTGCTCCATATTGGTGTCTTAGGTAATGCGCCTTTAGTCCGTCCCGAGCCACACAGTCCCCATCCGATGGACGTAACGTTTGGCGTTTGGGATGTTTGGCAGGGTAACCGTGCTGCACTTCATTCGAAAAGATATTCATGAGGCATTAACGTCTGAGCAGTGTGATAGTCCAATTCTGGAATATGCAAAATCGCCGCATTCAGACAATTTAAGCTGCTTTCGCGACGCCAGGGGTCGCCCTTCCATTATGCAAAGTGGCCTCGTTCGTAGATTATGCCGACATGTGTAGAGTCTCCAGAGATAGTGTCCAGCGTTCAGTTGAAGATGTCCGTCATTCTCTCAGAATCTTCATGCCTACAATGCCTACAGTGGATACGGTTTACGAGGGTGCGGCCAGCAAAGAAGTTCGCAGGACGGTGATTTACTGAGCAATACTGTAGAGCTAGAGGACATTTCGTTTGAGTCAAATCTCTGGTAGTGGCCCCATGATTCTCTAAGATGTTGCACAAGCATCCGGTTTTCGTTTCGTAGGGTCGGCCAGTCGAGACACTCGGTTGAACAGCCGTGATAGCATCGTTAAAATCGACAAGGGTCGAGACAATGTGATGTGATCAGCAAATGAAAGCCGTGAATGATTTTTTCTTTTCATTTA
Organism: Beauveria bassiana ARSEF 2860; assembly: GCF_000280675.1. NCBI lineage: Eukaryota > Fungi > Ascomycota > Sordariomycetes > Hypocreales > Cordycipitaceae > Beauveria > Beauveria bassiana. Next base: position 32,576 of record NW_007930913.1, read on the forward strand.
TTGACCAGCCTTGGAACAGTCAAGCTGGAGAGGTCGACTGGGAACCTCAATTGTATCCCATCCTATGCATTATTCCGTTAAAACTTCACAGACCCATTTAAACAGTGTCGCGCTTGCCCTCCTTGGCCTCTTTCTGTCGTGGCAGTTAGCAGTTGAATGGAGAGGAGTCGTCGGTCATTGCGCACCAGAGCCTTCATGTTGCCGTGTAGGGCGTGTCTGTGGTTTCGGCGGAATTTGGGGTCGGTACCCTTTAGGGAAGGGTAGCGCGAGGTCTTGGGCTTCTTGATACTGTAGAAGAGTTAGGACTGACGAAAATGGGTAGGATGATGAGGGAACCGAACCCGTTGCGGTGCGCCTTGCGCGTCTGATTATGCTGAGAACTGTTCTTTGACTCTGTGGAAACAAGGTCAGAAATCTGACGGCCTTATTCGAGTCATTGAATAGCAACTTACTGGCCATGGCTGCGGTTTGATGGTATGCGATCAAATGAGACGTAACTTGCTATGTGAAGCAAGCGGAAAATGTGTGTGAATTCGAAAGCCCTAGCGAGACTGTGGGGCAGACGCTGACCTAATTATGCATGCTTCCTCCACGTAGGCACAGAAGGCAACAGGTGGTCTTCGTCTGCTTAGTCATACTTCTAATATGTCCGGTTTGCCATTTTAGGTTGGTATGTATTTTACATCTTCCTAACCCGAATGTACTACTTAAGCACGAATACACGTCAAGTTGAAGAAAAAAAAAGACAACAAGTACGTGGGATGAAAACGAACGCAGCCTCTCTAATAGTCCTGTAAAGACACTAGATACTCTATTCTACTTGGTGGTAAGCAATGTTGCGCTTGTCGCCGCTTGACTAGTGATAGCGGCGGCGGCTTGTGGTACCTTTTTCGAACGAAGATTCGCAAGCCATCGGAAGAAAAGGACAAAAAGCAGCTCGACTCTGTCACAATGGTCAGCGTAAGGTGTGGCTGGAAGGGCAAAACGCCGGCAATTTACCTTTCTTTGGTCATCATGAGGATTCCTTGCACCAAGAATCCCTTCATAATCTGAGGTCCGATGCCCTTAAAGAGACCAAGCAGACCTTCGTTTTTCACGATGAAAGCCATTACCTCCCCGAAACTCTTGAACGGCTTTCCGTTCCTCGACGCGGGAGGCTTGGACTGCAAACCGACCTTGGCGACAATGAGGGGCTGTGTAGCAATGGTTGCCAGTGCCTTAGAAGTTGCACCGAGAACTGGAACACAAATTAGGCGCAAATAACGAGTGTTATTGCGAGACGAAACTCACGGAAGGCCTCCCAAGGCTTGATGCTAGTCCTGCCGGGGCAAAAAGTCTCTCTGAGACGCTCGTAGGCGCCATATGTGATGGCTGGGTTGATCACCAGAACCAGACTGGCTTTCAATCCTCTCCAGAGACCGCTTACGCCATCTGGGCCCTCGATGACTTCCTTAGCGGTAGCAAGCAGTCCTCTGCGATCGATCTTGCTGGCAGTCTGCTGTCTAGTCGTTACAACGGCGACGGGGATTGTGAAAAGCTGGGCGAGGGCACCAGCAACGGCACCTAGAGACAGCTCGGTAGCGGTTGAATTGGCGGCAATGCTCTTGCTGTAGCTGGCGTATACCGAGCGGACGATTGTGTACCAGTAGAAATACGCGAAGTTGGTGGAGGCAACACCGAGTAAGGATCCGCCCATACCAGTGTAAAGACCCTCAACGCCTTCGTCTTTGAGAATTCTCGAAACGGCATCCCAAGTTGAGGAATAATGCGGCGTATCCTTATCGCTGGCGGCGGCACCGGGCTTTGGTGGTTCTTGAACCTGGAGCTTTGTCTTGACACTATGAAGGGCCGTGGTTAGCTCCAGCCGGCCTGCTGAACTGAAAAATGCGTAATTGGCGAAAAGACGAACATGTCGAGGGGATACACGAGGGCATTGGCAAGGACAGCACCGGTCGCGCCCGCGACAGCGCCTCCCCATGGCGAAATGACAGGCTTCGATTGCCCGGTCATTGCAGCTGCCGGCTAGTGGCGGTGCGTGCTATATTATGAGTGAAAGATGGCGACAACACAAGGGGGCCTGAGAGGAATGAGAGACTGCGTCGCGTCCTTGAGTCTGGCGAAGAGCGATAATGGAATAGAATCAGAGAGTTGTTCGGGAAGAGGGAATGGCAAGCTTCGCTCAGCCGGCGAGAATGAATGCGAGAATGAATGCATTGAACCGTGGTGCTCCGACACCAAGCACACTGGACCTCGGTCCCGCAGCCGTGTGGGCCAAGTCGGCGCGTTGGTGCGCTCGATGGTTAGGTACCTAGGTACTTCTATGTACCTGGGCACCTGGGCACTTGCCTACCTACCCTAAGTACCTGCTTACTGATACAAGACAAGAACTGGACAGACACGGGCCAAGGAACTACCTATACCTAGTTTGCCAGCCAAATCTAGCCAAACCCGCCTGGAGTAGATTGTATTCGTCCGTAAATGAATTAGCGTTTATCAGTCATTGATCTCCTGGCTTGTTACCAGTGGTGACCTCGGTTGGTCCACAGACCCTCAACGTGTGCGGCGCTGTAGGTAGTCTTGGAACGGATGGGCGGGAGACAAGTGATCAGAGCCTTCTGACAGGCTCTGGAGGCTGGAGCCGGGCAATTTACAAGGCTACATCACCAGTCTTGCTTGCGACCGTGAAATACTTAGGTAGGCCCCTAGAAAGGTAATCGAATAGCAGTTGTTCTGAATAAGCTTAAGCAGGCTTCTTACTATTAATCACGCAGTGCCCCCGTTGTGACTGCTTCTCCGCCCGCGCCCTTGCCAGACAGCCGAGCCTTCCGCCGACGAGCGAGTATCACATCTTATCGCAGTGGCTGTATCCAACATATACCGCGCCTATGCCCGAGTATAAGTGACTTGGCAGTGTGAACTATGTACGGTCTCTTGGGACTGCATCATTGGTCGCCTCATAGCTCAACGGATTTGTGTATCCCCCAAACCCGCAAATCACGCATTTGCCTCGCAGCGGTTGGTCATCACATGTAAACAGCCGATTGCACAAGCAACGACAGTACAGGTCCGCGTGCCATCGGCTTTCATTCTCGACATCGCGCACCAGATCCCTGTACAACAATTTATTGTCACTGTAGAGCTCAAATTCACATAGCTTTGGTGTCTGCCGTCGAAACCCGTGTGGCGAGTTGGCGCTGCCGTACCTGAAGCCGAGATGCACTTTGCCAACAAACCGAGATATTCCTATATCGGGATACTATCCCACTACTCAATGCATCACCAAACTTACTCCCGCGCTGCCCCATTTTGCTAGCTGGCGACCTTAGCTCGGCCAATTTTGAAGCTCAGCACCTACTTGCACCTCGCTTGCTATTTCTGCAAAAGATGCCATGAGACGCGCTGATTGAACAAGCATGGAGAAAGATGCGCAGGTAAATGGGATGGGCCAGACCCCGCCTTGCTCTACGCTGCAGCTGACCTCCTGGGGTAGGCCGCTGAAGCTCTAGCTGCAACCTCAACCGGCAAGGCCGCGCTGGACTATGCAATTCAGGCAGCCGAGCTCTATATGCGAGCTGCGAGCGTTACTTCTAGCAAGCAGGATGCTGCTCGCTTTCGCCAGAGATGCAAAGCGCTCATCGCGAAGGCGGAAAAGCTCAAAACGCAGCTTCCCAAAGCGCCACCCGAACGCAATGGATCCGACATCTTGCGCCAATCGTCGCTTTTGCATGGAAATGAGTTCCCGCCATGGGATGAAGACCCGTCCGATGCTGAGTTCCAGCACAAATCGGGACAGCAGCTGTTCACGTACGCAACTGTGCTTCATCTTTCGCGCACATGTTGCTGATTTTCTTTGCTAGCGACGAGACACGATTCAGCCTGTCGCCAATCCAAACTGAGAATTTTGCATCATGGCAGAGGCCACAGGATTTACACGATTTACCTGTTAATAGCGACCTGGAAGCCCTCATGAGACCCTCCCAGAGTTGTAACTTGGTTCAAGACGTAACTACAGACTGCTCTGTTGTGGCTAGCCTTTCAGCGGCAATTGATATGCTGACGGGCCCGCATTCGGTAAGCCCTTTTGCGCCGTCTCGATGATGCTACAACGATACTGAAGCGCGAATCGAATAGGTGCTCTCTTCCATCATTTACCCATTCGACCATGATAACGGCCACCCCAAGATATCGGCCTCTGGAAAATATGTATTTCGCATGAATTTCAACGGTTGCTGGAGACGTGTTGAGATAGATGACCGACTGCCCGCCTCGAGAACCGATAGGACCCTGTTCGTGGTGGATAGACGAAATCCCCGACTCATCTGGCCAGCGCTCCTGGAAAAGGCCTATCTCAAAGTACGTGGCGGCTACGACTTCCCAGGTAGCAACTCTGGCACCGATCTTTGGGTACTTACAGGCTGGATCCCCGAACAACTATTTCTCCAAAGAGAAGACTTCGATTTGAGCACAGCTTGGAGGAGGATCAAGGCTGCCCATGAGACACAGGACGTGGTAGTCACTCTTGGAACCGGTCGCATATCTGCGGAGGAGGAAGAAGTCATGGGTTTAGTTGGAGAGCATGATTATGCCGTTCTCGATATGGACTGCTCTAACGGTACACGAAAACTACTGATTAAGAACCCGTGGTGCAACGGACCCGTGTGGACGGGCGCGGGCTGGTCCACGCCGCAAAAGTCCCCGAGGGCCGAGATTGGCCAGGACGGAGGCAAATCTAGCCACAAACCGGAGTTATCCTCTTCCGGCACACTATGGGTTGCATTCGAGGACGTGGCACAACATTTCGAATCCATGTACTTGAATTGGAATCCGAAGCTTTTCCCGCATCGTCAAGATCGACACTTCAACTGGAGCACACCACCAAAGCACCTCGCCGCATCGCTGGTTCGCAATGTACAGCACTCCATTACTTCCCTCAGAGGTGGCCTTGTCTGGATGCTAGTCAGCCGCCACTTTGTCGACCAAGAGCTGGTCATGATGCGGCATCGCCGGGGCTCCATGGCCGCGGTTGCCGAGCAGCTTGGGTACATGAGCATTCTCATCTTCGAAACTAACGGCAAAAGAGTACAGACTAGTGAGGACCAGCTATATCGCGGGCCCTACGTCGACTCACCACAGACTCTGGCCCGATTAGAGACAGAGCCGGGCAAACGATACACCATTGTCCTGGATCAACAGGAACTGCCGCTAAAGAGCTACAACTTCACCCTCACCGTCTTCTCTGAGCTTCCCGTTGAATTACGTGAGGCGCAAGAAGAAATGTCACATTTTCAAGAAGTTGAGGGCACATGGACTCGACGTACAGCAGGAGGCAACTCATCTCTCTCCACCTACTTCATCAACCCTCAGTATAAAATCTCTACGACACAAATTGGGCCCATATCCATTCTACTCATGACGGGCGACCAAGACGTACACGTTCACGTCGACCTCGTCTGGGCATCCGGTAAGCGAGTGACGTCTATTCGCGTCAAGGATCTAGTGGGAACATCCGGAGAGTATAGACAAGGATGCGCCGTTGCCAACATAGCCAAACTTGATCCCGGCATCTATACCTTGGTTTGCTCAACTTTTGAAGCGAATCAGACTGCAAACTTTGCCCTCAGAGTATCGTCCACCTCGGACGTTGAACTAGAGTCCATCCCGGCCGATGCAGCTGGTCGTCTGCGCAAATCCCTCACACCGCTAGTGCTCACCGAACGAGAGGAGCGGATGCGTGCCCAAATCCGGGTTTCCTGGCTCACCCGAGGCAGCGTCTGCATTCGAAGCGTCGGTCCCAAGAACGCCAAAGACGAGGTCATACGACAGCCGTCCTCGCTCATGATCCGAGTCTATCTCGCGCACGGCTGGGGTCCCGAGCAGCTCGTCATTGCTGAGTCGGGTGATGGCGATTTTGTCGAGTCCACAGCTGCACTACGAACGCCAGAATTTGACCTTGAGCCGGAGCGGACACACTCGGGACAGATGTGGCTTGTTGTTGAGACGATTGGAGTTCAGAACACCTCTACATCCCTTGAAATGGATGTTTTCAGCGACTCACCCGTTCAAGTTGGTTCATGGCAGAGCTGGTGACGTGTCGTCATACCAGTCAGAGTAATAGCCAGAGCGAGACACATACAACGGATACACATTAAACATGGACAGAGAAATCGGCAAAACAGTGTGTGTTGGGTATAGTCGCAGGTGAACAAAAAAATATATATTTGACTTGCATCTGTGTCTTCGTGGTATCGTCTCCCTACAAAATCAACATCGACTCGAACGCCAACCCAGCTAGCTGCCAAACCGAAAATAAATGACGTCATGATAAGCATATAAAAACCAAGATACAGTGCAGAAAGAAAGAAGAATACCGGTGTTAAGTAAAGGCGGGGCCGAATACTCAGCAAATTTGCAACAGGCGACGGAATACAAGAACATGCTGCAGCTCGGCCTGCAGCTCGGTTTGACAACGATGGGCTATGCAGCAGGAGCCCTCCGTCTACGCCCGCGATTTGGGCCGTCTGGTCGCTGGGACAGAACTTCTCGTAGCAAAGGGTCATCTTTGTCTTTTTCTAAATGATGAACACGGACGTGTCTAGGATGACCGAGTAAGCGAACGATGCGTCGTGACTTGGAGGCTAAAGTATACGTACCGTTGTAAATTATCTGGACGAGGATATTTATGCTCACGGTCTGGGCAAAATGGACAAACGTATCCTGGAGAGTCATGCACCAGGCCGTGTCTGATCATTTCGTTCTTGCGTTTGAATCCCTTGCCGCCCTCGCTTCTGGGACAGCCTTTGACGGGACAGTAATGGGGACGAGCCGAAGAGTGGACATTAGCATGTGAATTTAACAAGTACTGCGTCTGGAATGGATGAGCATTGCAGCCATCAAAAGTGCAAATATACGAGCCAATCGAACCGCTTGTGATGCCGTCGATGCTCATATGAGACTGTGTCGAAGTCGAGGGAGAATGTGCCGTGTCTCCATCAGAGCCTGTTCGAGATGTGCCGTAGCTAGAGCCGCGAGGAGGATATCCAAAAGAGCCTTCAGGCGATGCAATAGAGTGTGGTGACGGAAACTTGCTTCGATATCCATCGTTCGGTGAGATGGGTGGCGATGCGTGGCTCGCTGATATCGGAGGGAGCCGAGGGATAGTACCTGATGGTGAGGTGGGACATTTTGGAATCTGAGTAGGTGATCTTGATGGCTCCTTCTCAATAGGAGGAATTCTATTGATGTCACCAAACGTTGACCGAATGGAAGGCAAGCTTTGACCTAGGCTCTCTAATCCAGGTGAAACCATTTGCAACGGAGGCAGCCCTCCATTTGCCGGCACCAGCAGTGGTGGAGGTGATTGACTTTCGGATTTGAGGCGAGATCTAAAATTCGGAGCGTCTCGTGAAAGAGTGGACAAGCTTGGCAAGTGGTCGTCTCTCAAAGATAGTCTTCGCGTAGAAATGGAAATGTCGTTGGCGAGCTGCGGCAGCGAAATGGCTGTATCTCGCGGCGGTCTCACAGCCTGAAGAGCATCTGCTGCTAAGTGCTGGAGGCTCGGATCCTTCGACGTAGTAGATCCTTGGCAATGCCTTGCTTCAAGAGACGCTACAGCGGACGGGGGCCGTCTGTCCAACCCGGCCAATGTGATGCTAGTGGGCGGAGCGAGAGTCTGCCGGTGACTGGAGTGGTTCTTAGAATCAGCGTTTGGCTGCAGAGTTAGAAGTCGTTGATTTTCCGACAGAGGGAAACTCATAGCCTCGTTTCGGGAAGCAAGGAATGCTCTTGGAACTCTTTCCTGGCCAAGGTCACTTGTCTGAGGTTCCAATATAGCGCCAGGCGTACGGTGAAATTTAAGAGTCGTCTGTTCGTGGTGCTGTGATATCGCAGAGGATGCTGATGAATGAGTTCGAAATGCAATCGTCTCGAGACCCAGGGAAACTGTTTGCTTTCGCGAATGACGTTTTTGTACGGCCGTCATTGTGCTGTGTAGTGAAGCAGCAGCAGACACTCGCCTGTCACTTGCTCGAGGTACTGTTAAGAACCGAAATCGTCTTATTCCCTGGTGTATCGTAGGTAGGGTCTGGAATGTGTAACAGTGCAACCTGCTTTGAGAAACAGCTATAGCGTCGGTAACAGATGCATTTGTCGGTTGCCAGAATAATTTGGACGTGTCCTGCAAAGCTTCCAAAACAGAATTGACAGCTTATACGTAAGAGGCAGACAATAAGAGGAAAGGGATAGTATCAGGAAGAATTTGAGCTTTGTCGGGGCCAAGTGGTGCAGATGGCTGGTCTAAGTGCGAACGGCGACGGTGCGCCTTCCACAACACCTTGGAACAAGCACTTGTGGAACGTCAATCACAGACTGACTGACGGATCTGCTGCAGGGGCAAGGCACAAACTACGCGATGAGCGCTAACATGCTTCTCATGCGCGGACGATGCTTGACGCGCCACGGAACAGGGCGCTGGCCAGATGTGGCACTCGGCTGGCCAGCCAGGTGAGATGACGCCAATGTTGATAGGGAGCAAATCTCGTCAGCAGCGCCACCTATGTTCACGTATGGTTGTCTAATAACAAGGATACGCGAGCTGTACCAGCGCGGCGTCTCCAATCTGATGGTAGACAAACGTTAGCGGTATTGAAAGTGGCGTGCAAGAAGAAATCGGCGCCACGAGGCAGGCTCTCTGGCCATTCAGCCCCGGGAGCCGTTCTGTACTTGACACACAAGAGGGGAGTATCATGCACCGTGAGTGTAGGAGACAGCAAGCGCTGTATCACACCTATTAGCTGGGTTTGGTCAAGATGAAACAAGCAGTATGTTGATACACAAAGACTGAGTAACAGTGAAGTTGAGCAAAATGGAGGGCGGGCACAAGCAGAGGAAGAAGTAGAGGGGAAAGGAATAAAAGAAATAGATTCGGTTGTGGGTGCCCCAAGAAAGGTGCCGTGGAGTCCAAGCCGAACATGAAGAGATCTGGATGGGGCGCTTGGGTGCGTGCATACAGAAGAGTGCAGGGTGCTGCACTCGGGCAAGGAACAAGATGGCAAGACCACGGCTGCGTATCCGAGAGATGGGAGCTGGCACCAAAATACAGGAATTGTTTCAAAGGGCAAGGAAAGCTAGGCAAAGGAGGAGATTGGGGCGGATATATTGCTTACCATGTATGGGGTAATTTTACTCTGCAGGCCGGCTGGGGAAAAATGCGGAGGGCAACAAACAACAGTTGCAGCACACTCAATCGCAATCAGGTACTTGATACAAGTTACTGTACGGAGTCGTTCCACTTGAAGCAGACTGTTAACTGCGCAGACCGGCGCTACCACGTAACAGACTGTGTTGTCTGGGGTGGGCGACCAGGAAGCCCCAACGAATTGAGCAACTCTTCCATCGCCTTCTCGATCTGCCGGATCAACTTTCTGGGGCTGCCTTGCTCCCCCATCCACATGGCTCCGGGAAAAGCACGGGGTTCCCCCCCCTCTTTAGTCTGACCGTATGCTTGGTTGTAGTAATACGCACCTCCTCTTGGGTCGCTCAGCCTCAGAACCACGGCTGGCTAATCTGGAGACCGGGGCAGGCTTTGATTCCGGACAAATAAGGTACCCTGCCAGCCAAGTCCCAGGAGCAGTGGATTCGTGGCATCCATGGACCATACCTGCTTTGACGAGACGGAGAGATCAAGCCATTACGGTGGATGCGTCGGCGGCGGCTCGCATGTATTTCCAATGCGGCTTCGGATACTGGGCAAGAGGTTCAGTACATGGGCTGCAGCCTTCAACAGCTGCACGAGCTCACAAAATGGGTTTACTTTGTAGATGGATGTGTGGGGGAGAACCATGTCTAGCGCTTTTGTCTAGCGCTTTTGTCTCGACTGCCACCTGGGACCAGGACGGATGGAAGGATGGAGGGAGGCACGGAGGGTTGAAGGGCTGGCTGGCAACTGGCAGGGGTAAAGAACCAAACTAACCAGAGTTAGCAGTCACCCAGTTTGTATTTACACTGGCGGGCGCGCTGTAGCGGCGCAAAATGCCGGCTACATAGAGTCTCTGTCTCGTCGGGGCCTTTTTCCCCGATCCCCTTTTTTTGCTGACCTCTCAGCCCCAAGTCTGGGGAGCGGGGGAGTCGCCTGGTTTCAAAGCCACGAATGATAAACTAGGTAAGCTTGGACCGATCATACCCACTCCTTGGTCTCAACCTGCTGCCCAAGACCTCTGAGAGCCAGCGGCGATTGGCGTCTAGGAGTACTGATAGATAATTGCAGTCTCTGGAGAGAAATATGGCATGGCGTACTTTGTACAATGTGTTCTACAGACTTGGTGCAAAGACGAGTGGACAAAACTATATTGCTTCAGGCACAGCAGCATGATGCTGTTGGGATAGTGGTGTCCAGCAACCCGCAGGTGGCTAGCTTGGCCCGTCATTAGTAGCAGCTGCAGAAGTCGCGGTGGTCGAAGCTACTTATTTTTGTAGAGTTTTTCTTTTTTAGACACTGCGTGATCCTTCGAAAGCTGGCTAGTCAAATGCGCAGGAGGAGGACTCAAAGGAGGCAGATACAACAAAACCACTGATCGCGGGAAGAGGCACCCGGAAAGCCTCGAGTATTATCAATTGCGAGTATGCTCCGAGTCAGGTCGCAGCCATCAGCTACAGAGTCCTGACTGATTGGGGACGACAGGATACACTGCGCTGAGGGCGTGAAAACAAGCTTGCCCTGATCAAGCCTTTCAAACAGTAGGGGGTCTTCTGTGATTCCCAGGAATCCATGAAGGCAATGAGGCTCTTAATATCACAGCGCGGCGGACGACCGATGGCCCAACTTAGTTTAGCCGCGCCTAAAAGGCTGGAACCGAACTTTGACTGATAAAGCGTTGCAGGGCAATCCTACATACATAGAATGAGTAGCGGGGAGGCACTCCAGAATGTGGGGGAGTCTTGTTTTTTGACCAGGTACATCTTGCCTTTGCTGTCAAAGAGGCCCCCACACCACCTTGAAAGGGCTATCCAACACGGCCTTCGGCCACCAGTGCTATTTACCAGTTGGTGGTCAATACTGATAGTTAAGCCGGGCCCCCTCAGACTGCAGTCAAGGTGCTTCCCAATAAACACAGGCTTCGCCGTTTATTTGGCAGACCGAGTCCCGAGCTTGATATTGCCAATTCGGCCATGCAATCACTGTGCTGCTTCATTCATGTACAGCCATGTAGAGAGCTTGCCTTCTCTCGCCTGCTCATTCGCACCGTTGGGCAAATACCCCGCACGGATCCCTGCTGTTATGCATACAATCAACCATTTTGTTAGCCGCAGGAGCAGATCAAGTGCTGGTGCAACTGCTGGTACCGATTCTTTTTGTCCTCGCCAGTTTGCCAGTGTTGCTTTCTAACATTTGATCACGCCAGCTTCAGTCTGGACTCCATAACGACAATTACTTCTGCATCATTAGCACATTGGGCTTTTCGGAGCCGCTGAAGCAGTCGGCCGTCTCCGCACCACTCTCTGGCCCACGGTCATGGGGCCGCGAACCGTGTCGTACAATCTGGAGAGCTGAGCTTGATATGAGAAGTAATAAGACACGGCCAAGACAGTAAAAAAGGAATTAGTGAGTGCCCGAAGAGCATTCCAGTATGAAGACCTCGACTACATACACCACAGCAATACCTCCTGGACATGCCTTTAGCTCATCTACGAACCCATAAAAAAGGGTTGGCATTTGAAATAAGCACTGCTGTACAACACGATAATTCTATGACAAGCAGCCAGCCAGCCAGCATCGAGACAAAAAAGCAACTCCTCTTCTTGTCTCTCCCCACACTGGCACAGTGGGCGAAACCAGCCTGCCCTTTCTATCCTTGACTGCGGGATTCTAGAGCCCAATCGATCCGTCTTGCTAAGCCTTCGTGGCCTTCCACGACCAGTGCCCCGCTTGCCGCGACTCTGACTCTGCAAAGACGGCCTGTCTCTCAACGATAGAGGGACGAAGTGCAAGCAATGGCGGGCGTCACAGCTAGCTGAAAGCCGTACGCCACTGTCTTGGCCCAGGCTTCTCCCATTTTGCCCCGCTCGCCCCCTTCTTGACGAAGAATGATTTACTAAAGTTATTTAGGAAGCTTTCTGCATTGCCGTTGACAATGATGTTTACATACATCCCTTGCCGCCACCACCTCTCCATTTCCGGCAAATCAAGTCGGGCTCGAGATGCACGCCTTCTCGTCAACAAACAGAACAAATTCTTGTCAAAAACGGGTAGTGACCTGACCTCCGTCATGTGTGCTTGCTTCTACAATCGTTGACGACATTCGACATGGAACTACGACTGTTCTTTTTTTCATACTAGTAAGCCATCCTCGCTACTTTGCAGCGCTCGACACATCTCCTCGTCCCAGAACAACCCGGGACACGAATGTACATCTGGAGAGCCGACTAGTTCTGGGGCTGTCGATCCCTCCATTTAGGCCCGTTCTTATCCCGGTGGGTCGGTCCCTGAGGCCAGCCACTGGCGAAGTTGCGATGCCGTCCGCAAGCCTTGGCCTGTGTGACACGGCGACGGCGGGAAGCACGGACATCCAAACGACGACCGTACCCAGTGATTTCCTCAAGGAACATGGAGCAAGTCCGACACGCGTGAGACGGGCTACACGAGTCCTCCTGTTCCTGCTAGCGTCCGCAACTAAATAAATTTGTGTACGGATAACCTGCAAGCCTCTGCGTACTTGTCGAGCATCTTGCCCCCAGATCCTATCTGTTCATCTCCGGCGTGGCTTCGAACAATTCCGAAAGATGGCGTTCTGTCATGAAATTTGATATACACTCGATTATGCCTACTCCCAATCTCCTTCATCGTTGGTAGTTATGCTTTGCCTGACCCCACAACCCCCCACAGTGCCTACCTAGATATTAGTACAAGTTTTTTTTTACTCCGCAACATTGGAGGACGTCTCAGCTTCGGCCGGCTTCTGCTCGGGATGCTCGGAAATTCCAATGGCGGGGGAGGGCTCTCTGTTAGTGCCGAGCATCGGGCCATTCTGACAGCCACTCAACCTGCCCGCACGCTAGTCAGTATGGGGGTACACACTACTGAAAATTAAACCTCACTGCATTATTAAAAGAAGCTGTTTCAGCACCGCAGCAAACTCGTTCAACAGTCCGCGACAGAATCGAAGATTGAATTTGTCATCACCAGCTCGAGGAGTCCAAAAATGCCCGCCATGGATATCCCGGCCACGATGAAAGCCGTCGTTTTCGACGGTCCCCGAAAAGTCTCAGTTCAAGCCCGTCCCGTTCCCCGGGGTTAGTCACACTGGCCATATACACGCCGACATCTAGATATATTCACTTCAACTAATTCAGCTTAGTCAGTGATGGCCGTGATATCATCATAAAGGTACAAGCTACCGCTCTCTGTGGCTCGTGAGTTCGGCATCGCCTCACCCTACCCCAACGAGCGTGTACAATTTCCTCTATTAGCTAACGCGGGTTATAGTGAGCTCCATGTCTATCGCGGGCACCAAAAATCTGGCACTGGGTTCATCATGGGCCATGAATTCACTGGCGTAGTGGTGGAAGCCGGTGCAGACGTCAAGACACTCAAAGTCGGCGACAAGGTCGTGTCTCCGTTTACGTCTTGCTGGTACGCCGCAATGCCCATGTTCCCGTTCCCATTTCTTTCTGACTCTCGAAAGCGGCGAATGCTTTTATTGCCAAAATGAGGCAACTTCTCGCTGTGTTCATAGCAAGTTATTCGGCTCCGCCGTTCTCGATGGCGGACAGGCCGAGTATGCGCGCATCCCCATGGCGGATAGCACTGCGATCCAGGCACCCAAGTCCATTTCCGACAAGGCCCTCATCTTGATGGCCGATATTTTCCCCACCGGATATTATGGTGTAAAGAGTGCCGTGGAGCTGAGACCAAAGATCGACATTTCACAGTCAAGTTTTGTCGTCATTGGATGTGGCCCAGTCGGGATTTGCGCCATTATCAGCGCTCTTGACCTCAAACCCAAGCAGGTCTTTGCAGTCGACAATGTCGACCGTCGGCTGGAGATGGCCAAGAGCCTTGGCGCTGTGCCACTAAATTTCGATGTTGGAATTGACAAGATGCAAGAGCAAGTTCGGAATGGAACGGGCGGCCGCGGCGCAGACTTTGTCGTCGAGGTGGTGGGATTATCCCCTGCGCTGAAGACGGCGTTTGAGTTGGTGCGCCCATTTGGTGCCATGAGCAGTATAGGTGTTCACAACGCTGAGGTAAGATGCCGTGTATTCCCTTGCTTGATGTTTCTTTGCAGCTTGGAGTTAGTACTGATGCCATTCATAGATTCCTTGGACTGGTGCTGACGGCTACGCGTGAGTAGAACATGTTGCCCCATGAGGCATTGTTGTACTTACTGGAGTTTAGCAAAAATGTGCGGTTCCAGATGGGCCGATGTCCAGTCCGTTCCATCTTCCCTGAAGCGCTTGCTCTCCTTGAGAGGAAGCAAAAGGATGTCGAGTAAGCGCAAACCGCTCAGCCAACGACGATAACAGTGCTGACCACAGACGTGTCTCTAGATTCATGTTTGATAATATCATGCCGCTGTCTGAGGCAGTCAGTGGATATGAAATGTTTGACCGTATGAAGGTCCACAAGATTGTGTTCGTGCCATAGACGTACGTTGGTAATCATGAGGCCTAATTCTGGCGTGGCTTCACCATGCCCTCCTGCATGACGTAATATACGACTGTAGAGTCATCGTGTAGTGTTGCAAGTATAATCCTCTTCTCCCGTGTACCTGTGTTTGCCAACGAGTCGAAAACGGTCGCGTAGTCTGCGAGAGACCACTTTTCGGACAAATGAACTGGAAGTACACACTCTTGCACAGGCTTCTTTGTCACCCGTTCACCAGTGACTTGCTCTTGTGCGAGCGCCACAATCTGATCATCTGGATGCAGATATAATCGCTTTGTGGGCAGGCCTCTGATCAAAGCCCTAATTGAGCCCTTGGTGTAGATAAATTTTAGCTCTGTCCAGTCATGCTGGTCTTGCAAATTTTTCATAACAGCCAAAGCGACGTTGTCGGGTTGCTGATACTGTAATGAGGACATTTCCACCATACAGTCGGTATTCATAAGATCGCCGAGTCGCAGTAAGGCTGTCGAGAATGGGAGATTGTAAGTATAGAACAATGTTGAAAAAGTCGAGACAAATATGAGGTGGGAAACCCGGATAGGCTAAGAGGCGGTCACCCGAACGAGAGTGACGAAACGCCTGTTAAAGCATTCACCTACAGGTAGGTAGTTAGTGTCAAATGTGGGACGTCACGAGATACACTAATGGGAAAAGGTATCTATATATTAGTTATATACTAGCTAAGGTACCTACCCCCTATAAGGGTAACCTCTAAAGACCTTTAGGTATTTAATAACTTCTTTTACTTTTTAATTATTACTATTAACTAACCCTAATTAAACTAGCTTATTTATCTAATAAGTTCTGTATTCTAAACTAAATAAATAGTTAATAGAATTACCAGATTTATTTACTTTATTATTATATAAATTATAACTAAAATTTATAAATAAATTATTAATATTTATTAAGAATTAATAGTTTTTTATAAATTAAATATTAATTTATTATTAAAGATTATATTTTATATTATTTATTAGTTAATTATTTTATATAAATATATTTAAACTTATATTATTTATATATATCTTTAAATAAATCATAAAACTTTATTATTATTATTACTTATAATTATAATATTTAATATTTAAATAATTTTACCTCTATAATATAGTAAGTCTATATTAAGAAGTTTTATATAGGTTAGTCTATAGATTATAGGTTTAAATCTTACTAAAGATACCTTTTTTTAATTCTCTATTCTTCTTAAAAGCCTAATATATTAAAAGTAAATAACACTATAAAAGATTAAATAAAGTATAGATTAAAGTAACTATAGATCTAGTTTAATGAAAATTATTATTAAATATAATATAGTTAATAAGTAAGTAGTATAAATAAGTAAATAATATACCTTTATTAACCTATTACCCTTTAACTATTAATAATTTACTAATATTAAAAAAAATATTTATAACTAATTAAAATCCTTTTCTTATTAATTTTTATATCTATAAAATAAGTATATATATTATATTTAATTTAATTATATATATAATATTATTAACTATATATTTTAACCTTTATTTTAAATTATTATAAGCTTATAT
>NW_007930914.1:0-10275 GCF_000280675.1 Beauveria bassiana ARSEF 2860
GTTTTTAATTAAAATACTTATAAACTTTAAAATTAAAAGAAATATTATAAGTTAAAAATTAGCTATTAAATATAAAATTATAGTTAAGTCTTATTAAGTTATATTAACTTCTTACTTAAATAAAAGAGTTATTATAATTAAATCTATTTTCTTATAAATATACTTAAGAAATACCTTTATTTAGTAAAAAATCTATATTACTAATAAAATAGTATTTACTAACTTTATCTTAAAGATATTATCTATTAGATCTATATATATAGAGTATTACTAGGGATATAGCGATATATTGCTAGGGATATAGGTACACGTGATATAAGGTACCTACCTATTTACGTGTATACCTACTATAATTTATATACCTTTATAGGTCGCTTTTTCCTCCTCTTTATTGCTACTACTATTATTAATTAATAAGCTTCTTAATAGCTTCTATAGCTATAGAAGAAACCTCTTATTATATACCTTAAAAAATAGTAAAAAAGACATTCTCTTAGTAACCTAGTAAGTATTAATAGGCTATAAAAAGCCTAGTAATAGCACTAGCGGCAAGTAGGAAAATTACCTAAGGTACCTAAGTATTAGTAGTAGTAGCAGCAGTAGTATAAGGGCTAAAAGGTACTTCTATTTATATATAGCTTCCTATATAAAACTAGGTAATTTTTAGTTATATATACCTATATCCCTAGTAATATATTACTATATCCCTAGTAATATTCTATATATAATATTTAAATATCTTCTTAATTAGGAGAGAATAGAATTATAGATATAGTTTAATAATATTAAGGTAATAACCTTAATAACTAGACTAATTATATAAAAGACTATTAATAAGTTACTTAATAATAAAAAACCTAATTTTAAATATAAACCTTATTTATTAACTAAAAGCTTATAAAGTAAGAACTAGTATTATAAAAAGAAGTTAAAGAGAAAAATATAATCTTTTACCTAAGAAAAGAAGATAAAGAGGTTATTAAAAATATTTTATATTATATAATTATAAAGAATTATATTAATAAAGATAAAAAAATAACTATAAATCTATAAAAATAATTATATAAAGAATTAAAATTTTTTATTTTATATAAAAGAAAAAAAGTAAAGGTTAAACTACTAAATATTTTTAATAACTTTATATTAAAAAGTAATTTAAAGTAAAGAAAAAAGAAATAAAAGCTAATAAAAAGTAAAATAAAAGAAGTAAGTAATTATATTAATTTTTTAATAAGTAAATTCTTAAAGATTAAAAAAGGTAATTAATTATATAAAAATTAATTACTTAATATAAAAAAGTAAATCTTTAATTTAATAATATAAAAAAAAGAAATATTTTTTATTATATTTTATAATTAAAAAGTTATTTGTCGCTCTCCGTACAAACTGGTATGGTATTAAGATCGTAAGTGTGTCTGTGTAGGAGCACAAGCGTATCCTGTGCTGCATACTCACCCCCAAGATAGGCCACCTACCTGGCCTTGATCGCCACGTACTGCATCGTGTTAGCTGCCGTGGCTCGTCATCATGCCACTGCCACGGCCGCCGGGATTCCTGCTGCCACGCTGGCACTGGTCTCGAGCATCTTACTGGCCGTCTTAGCATGCTTGGAGCATACTCGAGCGCTCGCAGCGTCGCCAGCGCCCGTCTTCTTCATCGTCTGCACCGCCCTCTTGGATGCTGCCAGAGTGCGCACTTCATTTCTCAAGAATGAGATCCTCCCTGCCGTTGCGCTATCTGCCGGCATTTCTCTGAGGCTGCTGCTGCTGGTGCTTGAAGGCCACAGCAAAGAGAACCACCTCAAGGTACCGTCTGCAGAGACGGGCCCGGAGAAGCTCGCGAGCCCTATCAGCCGAACAGTTTTTTACTGGGTCAATCATCTGCTCCTACTCGAATTCAAGGGGTCTTTTGGAGAACGGAGCCTTCGTCCGATTGATACCAAGTTTGGCGCCGCCTACTTAACGGAAAGATTTGCTCCTGTTCCGGAAAGAGTCCAAGGTATGTTCACTATTCTCGGAACTAGCTTCCGTTAGTAATACGTAATTCACAGCCGGACTTGAAAAAGGCGGGCTAAGTGCCCTTGCCCTGAGATGCGTCGGCCATGACTTATTCTACCCTGTCCTCCCTCGACTCTTTGTCTCACTCTTTTCCTTTTTGCAACCATTCCTCATCGATGCCATGTTGAGCTGGCTTATCAAAGACGATGACGAGGCTGCGGATCAGGGATATGGCTTGATTGCCGCCACCTTCTTCGTCTACTTTGGCATCGCAGCGTCCTACAGTTGGTACTGGCACCAGGTCAATAGATCCGTCACCATGATCCGCGGCGGCCTTGTAATTGTCCTCTTTGACAAGCTCCTGCGCCTCACCGAGAACCCGGCCGTGGAGGCACAGGCCATGACGCTCATGTTTAGTGACACCCAACGCGTCATGACGGCCATGAATTACTTTCACGAGCTGTGGGCAGGTGTGCTCGACACGGCCATTGCGACGTGGCTGTTGTACCGCAAGACAGGTGTGGCCAGCTTTGCCATGCTGGCAGTCACGATTGGTATGCTTACCTTAACCCCAAAATTGCACAATGAAAGCTAATCCTGAGTCACTTAGTGTCCTCCATTGCTTGCACAAGCCTGTCCAAGAAGCTGAGCGGCATGCAGCAGAAATGGCTTAAGGCCGTGGAGCAGAGGCTGGCGCCGACGAAGCGCATGGTGTCCTCCCTTAAGGCCATCAAGATGCTCTCGGCAAACGAGCGCGTCGCGAGCATGCTCTCCGCACTGCGGCGGGCCGAACTAGCTATTGCCTGGCCGTTCCGAAGGCTACGCATCGTTACTACTGCCATCTGTAAGTTACTCTTCCTGGTACCCCATGCTCCAAGGTTTTGATTACCAACCACCGAAATAGCTTACAGTACCATCACCCTGTCGCCTCCCCTTGTTTTCGGCGTGTGCATCGCCACTGCCTCAGGTGATCGCCTGGATGTGTCCCGCCTGTTCACGTCGCTCTCCCTCATCAACTTGCTCGCGACGCCCGTCATGCATTTATGCCAGGCCATTCCCACGCTCGGGGCGGCTCATGGTTGCATGGCGCGCATCCAAGCGTTTCTAGAGCGCGAGGAGCAGAGAGACAGGAGGACCACACTGCCCCCCGCGCCGCATGAAAGACCCGCCGCCGCCGGTCAAGTCATCTTGTCGCTTAAAAATGCGTCTTTCGGCTGGCTGCCAGCCAAGCCCATCCTGCAGGGCATCAGCCTCGACGTCAAGCGCGGCTCGCGCGTTGCTATCCTTGGACGCGTCGGCTCTGGCAAGACCCTCCTCCTCAAAGGCTTGCTGAGCGAGGCAGCTGAGATGTCGGGCGAGGTAGCCATCGGCGAGCACGTGTCGTTTGCCTACTGCAGTCAGACGCCTTGGTTGGAAAATGCATCGGCAGAGGAGAACTGGACGGGGCGTGGGCGCGGCGCGTCCCAGAGTCCTGCTATTTTGGACCTGTTAGCGGAAAAGTATGCTCTCAAGGACATTCAAAATCTGCACGGCTACAAGACGGGCACCATCGGAAGTCAGGGCGTCAAGCTCAGCGGCGGGCAGCGACAGAGATTGGTAAGTCACATCACGTCGTTGTCCACTGCAAGAATATGTTGACGAGTACTGTAGGCGCTGGCAAGAGCAGCTTCCCTCGACAAGGACATCCTTCTGCTTGACGACGTTTTTAGCGCCCTGGACCGTCGCACCAAGCTGCACGTAGCAGAGACTGTGTTGCGGACGCGCGACTCTGCAGACCAGCGCACCGTCATCTTTACCACCCACGATGGTACGTACATCGAGTGGTCAGGTTGCTGAAGCAGCTAACAAATTGCAAAGAACACATTGCCAACATGGCGGACGAGGTGTACGAGATTAATGCAACAGGTACACTGGTTCGCCGCCCCAAGATAGAGGCGCTGCTAGCAGAAGAGATTTCGGCGACCGACAACAGCGGCTCGTCTGTCGAGGCCCCTAAGGAAGAAGCTTCCACCTCGAACACGGGCGGGGACGGTTCTTCTTCCAGCACTACCACTTCACCCGCAGCAGACCCAGCAGTCAATGACATGGTTGTCTACAAGATGTACCTGCGCTCCATGGGGCTGGGCAACGCCATCATCTTTCTGGTCCTGGGAAGTCTGTTTGCGGTGTCGTTCAAGTTTCCGGGTAAGCGCAAGCAAAGCTCTGCCTGTACCGTTTTCCCCGTGCTAACTTCTTCAGATATCTGGATTCAATGGTGGTCGAATGACACCTCTGGGACCAGCCGCAAACACTCGACCGGCTACTGGTTAGGCTTGTATGCCGGCCTGGAGTGCGTTCCGCTGATTTTGCTCGCGCTTTGGCTACGGTAAGCTTTCCTAAACTTCTAATGTCATCCTTCCCATGTCTACAGAAGGAATCTGTTTTTCTGACGCTTTAAACAGGCACGTCTTTTACGTTATTGTGCCCGCCGTCGGCGTGACCATCCATGACAACCTTCTCACCACCGTTTTACATGCGCCCTTTTCCCACATTAGTGCCATTGACTCGGGGAGCATCATAAATCGCTTTAACCAAGACCTAATGTTTATTGACTCGCTTCTCCCCTTTGACCTCTTTAACACCGTCTTCGAGCTCTACGTTGCCGTTATCCAGATTGTCCTCATCGCCGTCGCCAGCGCACAGGCTCTCGCCGCCTTACCTGCCGTGGCGGGAGTCCTGTATATGATTCAAAACTTCTATCTCCGGACATCTAAACAGCTCCGAATCCTCGAACTCGAAGCCAAGGCCGTCCTGCACAGCCTCGTTGCCGATGTGGCTGCTGGCGCAGGCCCTTCGACCCTTCGCGCGCACGGCTGGCAGCCACATCTACGCCGCAGCTTTATGAAGAGTCTTAACCTCTCACAAGAGCCCATCTATCTATTATTCTGCGTGCAGCGCTGGCTGCAGCTTGTGCTTAACTTTGTTGTTATGGGACTCGTTGTGCTGGTGGCTGGTGTTGCCGTCGCGCTGCGTAGTAAGGTCAGCGCCGGCGCCGTTGGCGTCGCCTTTCTCAACGCTACCACTCTAGGTGAAACGCTGACGCAATTCGTCCTTGCATACACCTCGCTAGAAACGTCTTTGGGTGCTATTGCGAGGACAGCCATCTTTAGCGCGACCACACCCAGCGAGGTAGATCATAATGAAGAGGGAGCGTCCTCGTCCTGGTGGCCGGCGGACGGGAGCGTGCGACTGAACAATCTCTGGGCCAGGTACCAGCATCAGCAGCCCGGGGGTTCTCCTTCTTCGAATGCTGCGTGGAGCTTGCGCGGCATCACCGTCGACATACCGGCCGGACAGAAAGTCTCCATCTGCGGCCGCACCGGCTCTGGCAAGTCGACTTGCCTCCTGGCGCTGCTTCGCATGGTTGAGCTTCCCATTGGCACGGTGCACATTGGTGGTCGCGACCATGCGCAATTGTCACTTGCCGCTCTGCGACGCGGCTACCTCGTGGTGTCGCAGGACACGCTAGACGAATCAGCCACGACCACGCTCCGCGACCAGATTGACCCAGAAAGGCAGTTCACCGACGAGCAAGTGCTCGCAGTCGTTGAGGACTGCGGTCTGCAGTCGCTCGTAGAGGCGAACGGCGGGCTACATTCCCGTATAGCCGGGGTACAGCAGCTGTCGAATGGCGAGGCGCAGTTTGTGTCCCTGGCGAGGGTGCTGCTCTACGGGTCAGTCATGGATGGCGGCATACTGTTGCTTGACGAGGCCACAAGCAGGTACGTGCATTACTCGGCATCATTCTTCTTCTTGCAGGCCGGCAACCTGACAATAGGTTACAGTCTTGACGACGAAGCGCAGCGCAAGGTGGAGACGCTGATCGAAGAAAAGTTCCGCGACAAGACAATCATTTCAGTTTGTCATAGGCTCTCTTGGGCGCTCAAGTCGGACCGCATCATTGTCCTTGAAAAGGGAGAGGTGATACACGACGGGTCGCCGCGGGACATCGCAAGGGAATCAGCCTTGTTCGCAGGCATATCCTTGTCAGATCCCGTGTAAAGACGTAGAATTAGACTCGCTCATGCTTGGATAAAGAAGTTAGATGCACTTTTATGCTTCTGCCTCCTTGCCCTTTTTTACATGGTTTAGCTCGAGCACTGCTGATGCCACGTCCATTTGGTGAGCTTCCTTGGTGGTGGATCATTCGTATTTTAAATACGACCTATCTGCGAAGTGGCCTCTGTTGGGTTATTTGGAGTCCTTGGAGTCCAAATGTTGGGTAACTCAATCGCACCTTCGACTGGTGATGGCGTGCGTAACTTCACGGATAGCCGTGACAGAACACTTTCCGGATCAAGAGTAATAAGCCCTGCACCTCTGAGATACTCCTTTAATATTAGTTTTCGTCATGGCAGCTTGAAATGCAGCCAAAAGAAAAGGATGTAGGAAGTCCGTCTTGGTAATGTGCGTAAGATGCCTTTCATCAACCCCTTCAATTTTCCGCCCATATTCTTTCTTCAGCGGCCCTAAACACCTAAATAAAAGTGTTTAGGGAATGTGTGATGAATGTGCCGGCATTCGGAGCGTGATGGTTTTTTGTTCCCAGTAAAACAGCTTAAATTCCGTGGAGTGGTGGCTTCCATGCCCGTCTATAATCAGTAGGCAATATACACAACAAGATCGCGGCTCGGTATGCTTTTCGTGATGCCATATCTATTCTACTCCTTCCTCATTTTTATCTAATCATTATAAGTCGTGGCTACAACTTAATTAGAAGGTAGCGTAATATCTTTATACTACTTAGTTAGGTAATGCTTCTATATACTAATGATGAACGGCAGGATGGCCTAGCCTTAAGAATTAATGCTTTAGGTGATAGTAACCTATTCTCTATTCCCTAACTAGGCTAACTTTAGTCTGCTACTTCTTTCGAGCTTGTAACAACCATTGCGGTTGAGATGACGCCTACTATAAAGCTACCCTCATCGAAGTTGTGGATACCCAGCTTCTCAATCCCGTGCTTTACAATTATATCTCGCACAATTAATAACTAAATAAATATAATAATTTAATAGCTAGTTCAGGTATTTACTAGCAATTATTCTCTACTAGCGAGTCGCTGTAGTACTAGCGCTAAATATTTTATAGTACTATATATAATAAGATGTTATAGCTTAGAAGCGGTGAGTCTTTCGAAGCCCTATTTCGAACATTTTTACAAGCTCTAGCTAAAAGAAGTATAGTAAATTGAAACCTATGCTGCTTCTATTGTAATGACTCATGTTTATAAAGTGGGCGTTACTCCGCTTTATTTCTCCCCATTATAATGGCTCGTGTATTTAGAGGGAACGTCACTCCGCTTCGTTCATCGCGGTTCATTCTCACACCAGACATCCATCATGTCGTACCAAACTCAGCAGGCTTACCACCCTCAGCAGCAGCAGCAGCAGCAGCAGCAGCAGCAGCAGAACAACATGCCCGGCTCATCCTCAGCCGACAGTGGCTCTTTCCACGGCGGCACTTACAGCATCAACCACCGCGATACAAATGCAATCCTCAATATCAATCTCCAGCCCGGCGCGGTGGTAAACTCCAAGTCAGGCGCCATGATCCACATGGCCGGCACAGTGCAGCTCACTGGCAACGTCAAATTCTCAATGAAGAAGCTTTTCACGGGAGGACAAATGTCCGAGTCTACATACGCCGGGCCGGGAACTGTTGCTCTCGGCCCTACGCTCATGGGCGACATTATTACCCTGCATGTCGATGGCCGAACGCAATGGACGGTGGGCAAGGATGCCTACCTCGCGCGCACGCCCCAAGTGGTCATGGATACCAAGGCGCAGGGGATCAGCAAATCGCTGTTCTCAGGCGAGGACATCTTTGTCTACCGTCTGGCTGGGCAGGGTTTGCTCTGGTTGACCAGTTTCGGAGCAGTGGATCGTCTGGAGGTAAAAGACTGTGCTAAGTTGCGTTCTCGCCCTTGACACATTTGCACTAACTGTTCTTTTAAAAATAGCTTCGACCGGGCGAGCAGCACATTGTTGATAACGGTCACCTTGTAGCCTGGAGCTGCGATTATAAGATCGAAAAGGCTGGAGGCGGATCTATGAGCAGTCTCAAGACAGGCGAAGGCTTGGTATGCCGCTTTACTGGGCCTGGCGCTGTGTATGTGCAGACGCGAAATATGGATGAGTTTACTTCACATATCAGCTCACATATGGAGTAGTAGCGCATCGAGAGAATAAGAGAGTTATGACACTTCCTCCACAGTAGATAGCGATATCCTTCCCAACATTCTAGTAGCCTATCATTTATAGGGAGAATTGGCAGCTAATACCTTAGTTATTATGATCAACAAGACATGTAATGTTCCACGCCTCGTCTACAGATATATTACTTTGGTGCAAGTCTGTCATTTGGATGACGAAGGGGCCATTGCGCTGGTACGGCTCGATGAATGATCCAGAGAGAGCACGGACTAATAGTTGCGCTGCCATATAGTATTGACAGTCTTGCTCGTCGAATACCGCGTTGGGATTCTGCATGAAGGAATCGTCATGCAATGCAAGCATATCAGCAACGAATGCGTCAGTACAGGCAAACGTACCCTTCCTTTGTTTGCGCTTCATCTCCTCACTCTCTAGTAACATTGCTACGCAAGTGAGCGACCGGTGGCCAGAGTTACTGTACAGTCGTCGGGATCAAAGATAAAGGAGCCGATTCGAGGTTGAGGTAATCGAGCGAGAGACAGCATGAGCCGTGCCAAGCCTCGGAATAGGGTCTGCCGATACATAACATCATGGTGATGTTGATCCTATATGTCAGAGAGTATAGAGCCAATATTAGGATCAATGTATTCCAGTAGCAGGTACGGCATGGAGATCGGTGAGGACTCGCAGTGGCTCGGGATGTAGCGCGTCATAGTCGTCGTCATTGTCCGCCGACGGCACAGGTTGCCAAGATATCGCCAAAAGGTGCGAAGTAACCGTAGGTACCAAGATTGTCGGAGTTCATGGAGATACTGGTATGTAGGTAAGTAATTGAGCGTCGTGGTTGCTGACAAGGCGTCGCGGTTTACTCACATGAGTGTGATTGGAAAGCCCGAAAGCATGGAGGTGGGGAATGCGTACACTCGGGCAATGATGCTGCATCCAGGGATATGTGCCTACCTCTCACAACACACTTTGTCGTCGATGCTGCTGCTGCCGGTGCTGCTAGTGCTGCCGCTAGGGTTTTGCGCCTCCCCTCTAAACATGTGCGGTAAGGGAAAGCGCATCAAAACCCTGCCGCAAAACTGCCTCGAGTTGACGCTGATAGGTACGCACACGTTGAGTTTGCCTCGCATCCACTCCTGATGCGGAGACACGTGGCAGTTGTCGCGGTAGGGGTCGAGGCCCAGCTGAAAACGAACAATATCCTGCATAGCATCCTTCTTGTCGAATAATGTCTGGTAGAAGTCTGAAGTATCGTGGTACTGCTTGGATAGAGCGATGATGTTTTCGTCGGTGTTCTTCGCTGCTGCAAAATTGATCGGCAAACGGCCGAGTAGAGGTCAAAGACGTGGCGGATTGAGTTGGTTGGCTAAAGACTGGAGCGTTAGCGAAGCTAAATGCCCCTTAGGCAATCCTCGGAGAATTCCTCGGATCGATCCGTAAAGTTTATTATAGTAATAAGATTAAGATAAAAAAAATAGTAAAGTAATTTATATCTTTAACTATTAAAATAAGTTTTTTTTAATAAATTATAATAAAAAATAAGTTATTTAACCCTTATTTAAGTTTAAGAAATAATATATTTTTTTAAGTTTTTAAAGTTTTAGAAATATAATTATATTTAATTTTAAAAAAAAACTTATAAGTTATTATAAAAGAGAATAAAGTATTAATAAAAAGTAAGTATTTAATAAAATAAAATAAATAATTTTATTTAAGTATTTAATAAAAGTTCAAAAAATTTTAAAACTTAAGTAAAATTATAAAGAAATTAGATTTTTATATATTATTTAATAAAGTTTAAATTAATTAATTTATATTATTTAGTTTAAATTAAATAAAATTTTTAATCTTTATATATATATATTAAATAGTTTTTTTAAAAAAAAGTATATATTGTAGAAGTTAATATTATATATCTAGATTCCTATTAATACTATAATAAGATTTTAAGAATAAACTTATAAGTTAATATAGTATATTATTAAAAAAGTATAAAAACTAATATTATATAAATATAAATTATTACTTAAATAAAAATTAATATAACTATAATATAGTTAATAAGTAAGTTATATAGA
>NW_007930914.1:10375-45014 GCF_000280675.1 Beauveria bassiana ARSEF 2860
TTATTAACTATATTAGGTATTATTTAACTTATTATTTTTTAACTTTAAACCTCTAACTTATATACTTTTACTTAATATAAATCATTAATACCTTAGTACTATTTCTATTATATAGGCTGTATCTATAATATTAGTATAGTATTACGTTATATTTACTACTCTATCGCTTAAACTACTTGATTTTACTTGTATTGGGAAGGAATAAGAGGTATATAAATAAATTGACTTTGCTGACTAGAGTTTTGAGCATGTGCTGTATGATCTAAGATCGGTCCTTAGCGTCGTATCGTTCTGGGAAGTAGAATCGCTTGAATAGCTTCTTGCCCTCCGAGAAAATCTCATCCATCTCTTCCTTCGTGAGCTTGAAAGTCAGGGCCTGTGCGTATTCCCGTAGGCGCTCCTTCTTGCGTGTGGTCGTGATAGCAACGATGCTCTGCTGCAGGAACCACCGAAGCATGACAGCAGAGTCGGACACATTGTGTGACTTGGCTATACGCTCCAGAGGCCCTACAAGAGGCCCTTCTGGGCAACGGGCTAGTGGGGTCAGACCCTTGAACGCCTCGACCTGGATGCCTTGCTCCTGCATCCAAGGAATATAGGGGACGCCATCGTTCTCACGCTGAATGTATGGGTGATATTCCAGCTGATTCACAACGGGAAGTTCCTGTGGGCTACCTTTGAGAATCATCTCGAGGTCTTTGCGCACAAAATTGCTGACGCCAATCGATTTGGCTTTGCCCGAAGCCTTGACCTCCTCCATTCCACGCCAGGCATTCTGGTAATCTTCAGGGGTGTGAAGATTCCAAGGCTCATGAATAAGATATCTAGTTAAATATGAGTGCTTGTGAAGCTGTAATCATTTATGCCTTGGGGGCTTACAGGTCAACATAGTCGAGTTGGAGTCTTTTCAAACTCTCCTCAATGGCTCTGGGAACGTCTTTGATCCCATTCGCGACTTTGGTTGTGACGAAAAGCTCTTCACGAGGGATGCCACTCTCCCTGATGGCCTGGCCAACCTCTGCTTCATTATCGTACATCTCGGCGCAGTCAAGGTGGCGGAATCCAGCTTCCAGAGCGTCCTTGGCCATGACAACCAGATCTTTATCAAACTTGTCGTGGTCTTCTGGCTCCTTGAACCATGACGTGCCGGTACCGAAAGCAAGCTAAGTAAGGTCAGTCAGCGGAGGCGACATTGACGTGTGATTGTTTTTCGAGTCAGGTTGGCCGACCATTGGCACCTTGTTACCATCACGAAGACGTAGCAGAGGAGTCTCCATAGCTAGATTGCCCGCCATAACGACGACGTGCTGAGGGGGCGAAGAGAATGTTGACGCGATGCCTGGTAGACGCCGAAGGACGGGTGCGAAGCTGTTGATGACTTTAGAAAGAAGCGGTGAGGAGAACTGCGACGCGATCAGCAACAAAACGACTGCGGTAGATGTAACGACGAGAAGACGAGTTCGACGTACGGCCGCAGACATCTATCTGAGCAGCGATGTAGAAAATGAGCCACGCTCTACGGCCTTTTGAAGTTCAATAAATGTGAGGCCCTGTTGGGCGGTCTGGCCTGGTTATTTTAGAGTCGATGCTGCAGCCGATGAGGACCGCGGCGGCCTAACCTAGACCTAGTTCAGTTAGCGTGTTGTCATTTTCTGCTCTGATCTACCTTATTATTACCTGGTTTTGTGAAGGCCATTTGCTGTGGCGCAAAATGCCATGTTGGGCATTTATTCACTTAGCCAGCCAGCCAGCCAGCCCTGATTCCCGGACTGAGGCGAATTATCTGCGTGCAAAGCTTGGAAGTGGTCATGGGAACACTCAACGGCACCACCGTCGTCGCAAATGGCCTTCCGTACGTTCCAAAATACAAGTGACGCGCACCCTTGCACGATTCAAGTGTGATGGTGCCCAGGTCACACCGGAATCAAAGGCAACGAGCTAGCTGACCAGTTCGTCAAGGAAGGTGCAAAGAGCCGGTAAGAGAAGACCTACGATGTCCAGCAGAGCAGAAGCCCAGTCCCGCGCGGTTAGCAATACTAGACATTTTTATGTCGCGAAAATGTAGTGATGAAGGGTTATAAGCAGCCGTCTCAGATAACCACTCTTAGACTATAATGTAGCGCAGCATCACACTCTGCAAATCGTAAAGTTTGTTACATTGAAGATGGGCATTTAGTCCAAGTCCTCTATGTTCGTCCACTCGCGTCATTCCTTCACCCCTGAGCCTGAGAGGGCTCTATTAATTCAGACTCGCAGTTATTTTCCTTCCACTTTTCCTGAAAAGCCAGACTTGCCGCGCCGCACGCCGACGAATCGCGTCTTTGGACCTCGTTCTCGCTGTCATCCTCGACCTCGTCGCAATCGGCTTCGATCACAGCCACCTGGTACTCGGCGCTCGCCTTCTTGCATGCGGCTGAGACTACGGTCTCCTGGCTAGGCTCGGCAGGCGCCTCCTCGTCTTCTGGCGTGCCGGATATGACCTTTTCGATGATGCAGTCGTGAACGGCCTGGTCTGCGTCCGTCTCCTTGCCAAACTCGCCGAGGCACTGCACGACAGCCTGGGAGCATAGCGAACCCTCGTCCTTGATGCAGCTCGGTTCCTCGTCGCGGACGCAGAACTCGAGCTCGTTGGGCTTAGATTTGCATTGGTCCTCAGCAGCTGCATCCGCGCACTTGGAGTTGCAGTCCCAGATCGCGTCCTCGCACTCTGGCTTGTGGTAGTCGATGCAGAAGATGGCGCGGAGATCCAGGACTCGTTTAGCGTCCACTGGCTGTTCCTCGTCGGCGGGCCCCTCGGACTCGGCGGGCCCCTCGGACTCGGAAAATACCTTTCCAATCATGCAGTCATTGACGGCCTGATTCGCGTCCGCCTCCTTGCCATACTCAGCGAGGCACTGCGCAACAAACTGAGAGCAAGGTGACTTTTCGTCCTTGATGCACTCTGGGTGCTCGTCGCGAATGCAGATCTCCAGACCCTTGGTGCTAGACTCGCAATCCTGCATCGGCTTCGCACAGTCGGGCCGGGTGTAGTCGAGACAGAAGTTGGCGCGAAGGGTTAGGGCATCGGGGACAGGCTGCGCCACTTGACGGGTGGGAATACGGCTGGCAGCTACCAGGATGGAGGGGATAGCGAAGACCCTGAGGTATCTCATGATCAAGGTTATTGTATGAGATTATGCTAAAAATAACAAGACTCTGATTCAATAGTACGGGTATAAAAGGCAGGGTCAGTAGATGTCAATCGAATAGAAGACGAAGAGAATCTCGGTTGGTAGACGAATTTATACGTAAGAAGGGACAGAGAATGACGGAACTTGGCGAGATTCAAACAAGTCGTGCTATATGATGGCGCATGAATCCTGTTTGAGTCGCGGTACGTTGTTCGCCAATGGTCCGTTCGAGTCGGGTATAATTATCGCCCCAAGCTACCAGCAAGTAAACCAGCATCCTAAGTTAAGGTCTAGCCGAGCCGTTGTGGATATCTTATGGACGCATTTAATCACTAGAGTGGTGATGATGTGAACCTTAGATGGCATTTTAGCAATGACACGCGACCTATAGAATATATGCGAGTCA
The DNA here is from genome assembly GCF_000280675.1 of Beauveria bassiana ARSEF 2860. Taxonomy (NCBI): domain Eukaryota; kingdom Fungi; phylum Ascomycota; class Sordariomycetes; order Hypocreales; family Cordycipitaceae; genus Beauveria; species Beauveria bassiana. The sequence continues at coordinate 13,952 of NW_007930914.1, forward strand.
GGATCGACCCTACAGTAGAGCGCCTGCCTCGCGGCACATGCATAAGGAAGAAGTTGTAGGCGCATTACGCAACGTCATGCTAATAAATTAACACTCGTGTAATGGTCCTAATGCGTAGACGTCGAGCGCGTTTACGCGGCCTAACGGAACGTCGCCTTAGCATATGCTACTACGCGCTTGATCTATACGCAACAAACGCTACTCATGCATAGAACCCAAGGGCAGAAAATTGTGGAATCGCTATGGACAGTAAAACTACCTGTCCTTATACTGTTCAACATAGAAGCTGCCAGCGCATGATTAAGCGGCATGTTAGACGGAAATTACCATTATCAGGATTGCCTGGTGTGTGGACTGTAATCTCAAATCCACAATGAATAAGATACCAAAATACCTGACTGAGGGCATAATCTGTACTCGTAAAAGCTTATGCAAGTGGTTCACATTAAAGCCTCGAGTCACGCCATTGTTCAATTGCGGCAAAGTTACCGTGTGGCGTTGTCCGCGGCTGGCTGTAGAATTGCGAAACCACCTCGCTGAATTATTTAAAGTCGTCCATTTGCTTTTCTCAATATGATTCTTTCGAACAAGCATTCGTTTACTTCTCCTTCGCATCCGGAAACGGCCTTTCTTTTCTAGCATCACGCACAATCATGAAGATCACAATCATTCCCTTCGCCCTGCTCGGGCTGTCATCCGCCCATGTAACTCTAATGGGCAGAGAGCCTCAAGCGCCGCCGCCGCCTGGGCCGGGCGAGCTGATTGTCGGCGCTATCAAGGACGGGATTAAGGATTGGGGTCCAGCTGGGTCACTGAAGCCCCCTGCGAGCCCTAGACCTCCCATCAGAAACATGCCCGGCTCGCTCTTGCCGTATCATAAGGCTAAGGATCCGAACATAAAAACAGGAGTGACGAGAATACCAGGCTCGCCTATTGGGCCTGCTAAAAAGTGCCGTCCCTGCCCCAAAAAGCGGGACATTTGCTGCGACAGTGCCGGCAAGCCCATCAAGGAGACGAAGCCGCCCAAGACCCAGGGCAAAACACCGTCCAAGACGCCCACCAAAGGCCGTCCGGTCTATAAGCCGACCCGCTTCGCGGTGCCAAAGTCCGCCGGCAAGGCCGCTACGTTCATGCTCGTCGCGCCGTACGCCCACGACGCGCTCGACGCGATCAAGCGGTGGGATAATCCGGTCGGACGCGCGGTCAGCTGGTTCGATAACGCCATGGCGAGCCTACAGGAGGCCATCGGCGGCCCGCAGCGCACCGACATCTATGGCAACGAGCTGAAATACAAGATGACCAAGGCCATCGGCAACGCGCTGCAGCTCGGCTTCGAGACGACCTGGGATAAGCGTGAGCGCCTCGCTAAGGAAGCGGCAGCTAAGGAAGCCGCCCGCCGCGCCGAGGAGGAGAAGGAGAAGAAGCGCATCAAGGGTCTCGAGGACCTGGCGCAGATCTGCGAGAAGACGGGCTCGCAGCAGGGGCCGGAGGACGCTCAGCTCAAGACGCAGATCACGCAGAGCTGCCAGAAGCTGGAGACGGCGGTCAAGAAGGTGCAGGCGCAGGAGGAGGCGATGAAAAGGAAGAATGTCAAGCGTAAGCCGAACTACTGGTTCGGCAGGTGCAGAGTAAGTTCTGACCACGCAGTCATAAACGTGTGCCACACAGGTGATGAAATTGCTAACCATGGAACCTGTAGTGCAATAGTAAGAAGCTTCCCGACATTAGCGCCCAATGTGGAATAGAGTGCCGGGCTTTATTATCTTTACTTGGTGGCTAGTAAAGTATTATTTATATAAGACTTAGTATTATATAAATAATATATATCTATTCTCCTAGTAAAATAGTATTATATCTTTAACAAGGCTCTATATAGTAATCTATTATAGCTTAACAGTAGATTAAAGTAAGGTATATTATTTTTTATCAAGTAGTATTCTTATTTATAAGTTTATTTATATTTAAGGTAATTCATTTTTAAATTATATAGTAGAAATAAAGATACTTATTAAACTTAATTATATTTTTTTTAAAATTAATCTTATAAAATTTCTTTAAGTAACATATGTATTTTACTATAAAGTAAGAGTATTTAGACTTGTAGGAGACTGTATATTCTACTCGGCCTGCATAGTCTCTTAATTTCATCTCATTTTAGTACTCCTCCTAGCGTAGAGCTAGCACATTTTAGTTTCGATTAGCTACCAGTTTCTTAACTGCATTATAAATGTCATTGCGAGCATAGTTTCCAAGTAGTGCCTGCGCCTCTGGCGTGGTCTCCAGAAAGACATTCTTATCACCAGCCATGCGAGCCCCTTTGGATACCAGCGGATGGTCGTCAACCAGTGGAAGCTCCACCTCACTTAAGCCGAGCGCTCGACGAAAGTAGTTGAAAAACTGCGCCCACGTCAGGTTCTCGTCGCCAATGGCCAGCACCTTGCCCGAGACAGCCTCGCGATTCGCAAGGGCGCCGGCAATCGCCTGCGAGAGCGACCTGAGCGTCAAGAAAGCCACGCCGCCTGGTGGCGCCGACTCCGCGAAGCCGAGCTTGCCCTGAAAGTACTGGACGAGCTCGGCCGCAAACGGCGACGCGACAGTCGGCGAGATGTCGCCCACAAGAAACGGGGGGCACAGACTCGTCGCCGCGAAGCCCGGTCGGGCCAGCGCGACGATGCCCTCGGACTCGAGCTTGCGCGACCGCATGTACGTGTTGGTGTCGACGAGCGAGGGCTCCGCGTGCCAGTAGTAGCTGCCAACGTGGACGAATTGCGCGACGCCGGCGTCTCGCGCCAGCGCGGCGAAGGCAGGCACGGCCTCGCCGTTGGCGCGGAGAAAGAAGGCGTCGCGGTCCTTTTCGGCCGCGGGAATGTGTCGAGCATCAGCGCCGGCTGTGAATATGACCGTATCAAAGGCGGACAGCTGATCCATGGTGATGTCGGCGTTTAGGTAGTTGCCCTGGATAAAGGAAAAGTCGGCCAGAGGCGATGGTGCCTGCGGCTGCGTACGGCCTGAGATGGTGACAGTATGGCCAAGGGAACGTAGATGTAGAGCAGCATGGCCGCCAATGAGGCCAGTTCCCCCAACGATGAGAGTATTCATTGTCGGCGAGGACAAGGGTAGATGCACCTCGTGATTTATGTATCGTTGGTTGGAATGAGACTGTCTGGGGGTTGTAGTCTGATTGGAGTCGATATCCGTGCCATTAGGCTCTTTATATATAATTTGACATTTTTCCTGAACGAGCTTTGGATCTTCCTCGTCGATGGCATAACCTGACAAATCATACCCTTCGTCCGCCGTCGTGGAGGTCCGCCGTCGTTGAAGGTCCGCTGCCGTTGAAGAGTGTACAGTTAGAGTTCAGCGGTTGCGGACTTTAAAGTGCCCACTGCAGGCCACGGCTTCAGCAATGCAATGCAGATGGAGAGCGATACAGGGCTACTAAAACGCCTGGCGGGCTTCACTGAAGCTTTAGTGGAGTGTACTGGAGTAGCAGTTGCTTGCCCTGGCTGAGCAGCCTACTCCCCTATAATCTGTATTGTCTTTGATTTATAAGATTTTCTTTGAGGGCCCATAACGAGTTGAACTATTACTATCGAATAAATCTACATAAAAGTACAACGATACACGGTAGGTATTATCGGCGAATAGCTCACGCGTCGTCCTCCTTGATATGCTTTGCGAGATAGTCAAAAATGACCTGATGGGTTCGAAAGAAGGCTCCTTGATGACAGTGCGTGTCTGCGCCCTCCTCGGCGCGCAAGCTCACAAACTCATTCTCGCACGTTAGCGTCTTGCGCAGCAGCTCCGGCTGCCCCTTGAGGAAGTGGTCATTCTCCGCGTCCATGACCAAGCACGGCGTCCGAATGTCCCGACTTATCCCCACAGTCGTGTACGCCCGCATCGCGCGCGCCAGCTCCGACGCCGTCCGCACGCCCAGCGTCCACTGCCCGTTGAGCAGCGCCCAGCGGACGCCGGTATTTGTCGCCGCCATCATCCCGAACAACCAGTTGCACACGCCGTCGTACTTTTGCTCCACCAGCCGCTGCACGAACGCGGGCTGCTTGGCGCGGAATGCGGCGCCAAAGTCGAGCACACCGTCGTCGAGGATGAGCGCGGCGGCGCGGTGCTCCCGTGTCCCGGCGCGCGCGACCAGGTAACCGCCCATGCTCCAGCCGAAAACGGCGATGCGGCTGGCGTCGACGTCTGCGCGGGTGAGGGCGTAGTCGACGACGGGCGTGAGTACGTGCTCCCAGTCGGGCCGGAAGTGCAGCTTCTGCTTGCGGATGGCGCCGCCTTGGCCGGGACCGTCGAAGGCGAGGAAGTTGTAGCCCCGGGCCAGTGCGGCCGCTCCAATCGCGAACCAGCCCTCGCTACTGGTCGAGTCGTACCCGCCATTGAAGATGATCGTTTTACGCGGCTTGTCCGTCTTGTCTACAGCGACAAAGTAACCCGGCAATGTCGTCTTTTCGTACGGGATGGTGACTGCTTCATAGGCATACGGAGACAACGCCATGGCCTTTTCAAAGTGCGTCTCTGAACTCGTGTACAGGAGCTGCGCGAGCTCGTCCTTGTCATAGTTCTCCCGCCGAAAGAATTCCGCCGTCCGAAAGTAGTTGGACGCCCGTAGGTATGCGTGCTTTGCGCTCTCGTTGTTCTTGACCGAGATCGAGCTCTCAGCCTGTAAGACTGCGCGCTCGGCCGCTTTTTTCCATTCGTGCACCCAGTCATCTTCGTTGCCGGGACGGATGGCGGCGCAGATGGCAACCACCTCGGCCAGGTCGGCACCCCCGTAGTTGCTGTAGCCTGCGGCACGGAGCGCCTCAAAGCTAAAGGTGTGGTTCGATTTGAAGAAGCAGTCGATAGTCATTGTTGTGACATTGAGTTGTTTATTAATGAAAAATCGTTCAAAAAGCGACCATGCCTGTAGACTTTATAAGAGCAGCGATGGTGGCAAAGGTTCGGCGTTGAGCTGTACCAGTCTGGACTAACCGGCCCGAACCGCGATACATTGCGTACAATTGGCAGCCGGCCAGGGCCGGAAGCATAAGAATACGGCATCTGAGTAAGGAAATACACTAGTGGTATGAAGATGAAGTTTGAAATAAAATTACTTTACAGTATGCGGAGCTCTTTCGCCAAACCCCGCCAGTTGTACTGACTCACTAATGCCTTTCTTCGACGTAGGTAACTACAACATGACTTTTGATTACCAAATCCTGCCTTTACAAACAGGTTCACATATTTCAGCGCTTTAACATAACTTTGCATAGTTGTTACAACTCAGCTAACTGCCTCCAGACCATAGACAGGCCCTATATCCAATCATTGCTCAAGTCCTACCTCCGCTAGAGACCTGCTGTACCATTCCTGCCACGCATAGACATCAGTCTGCCTGGTGTACGGTATGGTCACCACCTCGCCGAAGCCGACTTTTAGCGCAGCAGCATCGCCAATAGCCCCCGTGCCTAAATTCTTTTGCACTCTCTGCTGCAACTTAGGGCTGAGCCGGAAAGGCGCATACATTTTGCTGCTGACGGCTGACGGGGAAAGCAAGCTGTGGTTGATCAATGCGATGGCGGGTAGTAGTCGCCTTCCTTGTCGCGTGTAGACTAAATGATACACCCTCGGGAGTGTGGCTTATTCGGGCCGAGATTACTTTTTTGAACCCCGCGAAGAGAGGGACAGGCGGCGTTTTGACCGGCATGTTCGAAGTGCAAGGCCCCGCTAGAGTGCTGAATCGGGCCGGTGACGAGAACACTTAGTCCGCAACCGTACGAAAATCAGATGGAGCGAAATTAGGATTGATTGGATAGGCTATCTCGGATGAACGTGATGGCTGAAGCTACTAAAATCAGTATAGACTAAAACATCCTTTTAATCGATTATGCCATGGCTGGAAGAGTCTTCCTGCCTCCGAAGTGTAGCTTAGACTGACGCGACGATAGCCACCATTCCAGCTCTCCACATAGAGTGCGCTGACTTGAGTTCCATCAAGACTGCCTGCATTGTGTGAGCAAAAGTATTTATTTGCACGGAAATCTCACAAACTCGTCACAAACGCACTCAAAATTAATGCCGTCCTCTTCCACTAGATCCAGCGTGCAAAGGCCGCAGTGGCTGTCTGGGCAAGCATGATCAATCCGTCCTGTCGAAAGGGGCCGTGTGACGGGCCAATCGGAATGCGCCTCTGAAAGGCCCCTACGAGCATGTTGCCGAACGAGAGAATCCAGTACAGAAGAATACTAAATTATGTTCTTTTCTACAGAGGTATATATAATAAAGAGGAATTAACTATGTAATAGCTTGTTAAATCGTGCCCTATACTAGCTTGTACCCAACTTGAGTAGCTGATATAGTAGGTCTGCAATTGCAATATAATTCTAAATCAATATTATCCGTCGTGCCTTCTTCATAATACAACCCCACCGCCAATCTTATCAAGAGAGCTACCTTTCCTAGGTGGTTTCTCAAGTCATCGACCGGGATATCACGCGTTGAACCAATCGTTTTCATCCCCCAACGGTTGCAGAAAAACCGGTGGCCCCAAGCCAGCGCTTCACAAGTGCCCGGCTCGTTGGCCGCAATTAAACAGCATTTGAGGTTCTTCCTATCAGGGTAAGAGCCGGCCTCTTCACTGCAGGCCGTATCAGCTATCACCTGCCCGCGCAGCTCGCACCGCTGCTGAGGCACTAGGCGCGCCGTCATCTTGCAGTCCATTTCATCAGCCGGACACGTCTGAATCTTTAGTACGCCATCCCTAGCTATACGTTTGCCTAGATTAGGGCAGTCGTCCGCCTCAAGCCCCGCGTATGATAGCGTAAAGAGTTCCGTACGTGTCCATGTTAGATAGCTGGTACGCTGGCACGTCTTGCTCACCACGTCCCACTTGCAAGCGCCTTTGTCCGCCTCGCATACGCTTTGCTCTGTCAGCACGTCAGCGAATGCTATAGATATTGCGGCGAGGTGCTGCTGCCTGCGCTGAGCTAAGCAAAAGGCAGCTAACGAGGGCTTGCACTATATATATTAGTTGTTGGGTGCGATAATGGCGAAAGCCCTTACTCTGGATGTAAGAGGCTTGTGAAGAAAGAAATAACGTACTAATCAACTTCATCTTGAAAGTGTAGAGAAGCATGAAAAGATTTTAAGTATAGGAAATCAATCGAGAGAACTAGTTGGAAATAAATCGAGAAATAATGATATTAGCTGATGCCTTCTCAATTCGACAGGCGCTCTTAGCAGCTTTATATACTTTTTCCTTCCCTTAGTTCACGACTTGTTAAAGCCTACTATAGCCTACATTCAACTTATTCATTTTTATAATAAGCCAATGTTCCAATAATATCAATTAAAATGACGTGTATTGCACGGAACGTTCCCGTCTCCAGAAACTTATGAGCTGCTGTATGCTGTACTAATCTTGGCCTATAGATGCTGCGCTAGGTAGAAGACAAAGCCATGAAATAAAAGCGACTCAGCGCAGATGCCAAAATCCCTCAAGTACTTAGTGACCAAATAGCACGAAATCATCTGATCCTGCATTAAAATCAGCTTAGTTTCGTCCCGCTTGGCTGTGTCGAGCGCGTGCACGCGCCGTAAATATCTCTGACGAGGCTATATAATATTTTGTGCCAAGAGGTGGCGGACGAGCCATATGATGGGGTCGTCAAAACTACAGTAGCGGCACATCTTCAGATATAGCCAACTATTCCACCGGAGACTACGTAAAGACCCTGTAACTAAGCCCCCATATTAGTGCCGCCAAGTATAGCAGCCTATAGCTGAGTTACGGCTAAAACTCAGTTTACCCCTTATATGTAATTAGATACGTAAGCGTGCGTACGTAGGCGTGTATAATTTTAATAGTTACATTTTTAGCAGGGAAAATATATAATAGCTAGGGCAGCCTCCCCGTTTAATATATATTACTTCTATTACTTACTAAACCTTATATAAACCTTCCCTCTTTCTTCTCTAGCTATTATCTTTTATTAGTCCCCCCCCCCTTACCTTATATATATATATATATATACCTATATATAAATATATATATATAAGCTTATTAATATACTATACCTAATATATTTACTTATTTATAGTAATAGTCTTACTATTCTATACTATTTTATACTATTTTATATAATGTTTATTATATTAGCTTTATATAAGTAGTTATATATACTTTTATATATTATAGTATATACTCCTATTACTATTCTAAAAACTCTTAATAGTATAGAGTTACTTATGTGTAAAGACATAAAGAAAGGTAATAATATATATATAGAAGTCACTATATATATTATTACTAAGATTAAAAGTAATATTTTAAAGAAGGCCTTACTTAAAATACTTAAAATAACTTTACGCCTTAAAGTATATATACTTATATATATAAATAAATAATCTACTAATATATAATATAACTTAAGTGACTTCTTAGGCTATAAAAGATACTTAATACTAATTATAAAATATATAATCTCTATACTAAGGTTATATATATATAACTAGCTAAAGTAGTACTTAAGTAACTTTATAAAATTACCTAAGACCCTATAAAGTATTATAAGTAATATTATAATAGTAATAGCTATTTCTTATAATATATAATACTTATATAGCTTTCTAAAGGCTATATAAACTATTACTATAGCTAATACACTAATAAGTACTTTCTTAACTATAAGTTATTATATATATATATAAAATAGTTAGTACTAATATATATATAAGTAACTATTATTACTACTCTAATTAAGAGAAAGCGTATTTATAACTCTAATAATATAAATATATATAAAAGTAATATTAAGGAAGCTTATATAAATATATCTCTTATATAAGTATATATTATTATATATACTCTCTAGCGTGTTATATAGGCTACTAATAACTATAGTAAGTATATAAAATATTATAAAATGTCTATTAACTAATATTAATAGTTACTAAAGAAAATACTAGTAATAATACTCCTATATAATTATATAATATCTTATATAATTATATACTTACTAGATTTATAGCTAGTATAGGGTTAGAATAATTTATATATTTACTTTTACGTAATTATATATTATTTAGGGTATTAGATAGTGGTTATAAATGTAGAATACCTATTTTTAATAATTAGGAATTAGGAATAGTTAGTATAAGCACTTAAGTATTATTAGTAATAAATAAGAATTATTTTTATAAAAGCATTATTATCTATATATATATAATATTATATATTCTTATATATAGTATAGTAAGTAATATAGCTTTAATATATATATATATATATATATACTTATTTAATAGCTATATTTATACTTATATAAGTACTAGCTTATTAAGTAAAAGATTTATCTAATTTTTTACCTCCCTTCTCTTTTTATATTATTATTATATATTTATTACTTTTATTATACTATGTCTATCTATTAATCTTAATCTATTTTAAAGAGGTAATTATTAAATATATAAATCTTTATATAATATATAAGAAAATCTATAAGATCCTATATAAGGACTATAGCTATAATATATACCTATAAACTCTTTAATACTTCCTATAAAAGAATAATATTACCTTATAAGTATATTTATATAATTATAAAGAGCTTACTAACTATATTTAAATGCTCTATTTTAAATAAAATCTTAATAACTATAATATTTACTAATAACTTATAAAGGAGGGCTTTTAACTATCCCTTTATTAAGTTTCTATACTCTATTATAAATAATATATCTATTACTACTATAATAAAACGTAGTTAGATATTATATAAGAGTAAGTATAAGTATATTTATTATATAATTTTATAACTAAATAATAAATACTTAATAATAGTTAAATATTCCTAATAGCTTATATATATAAGGCTAATATTAATATTAGCTAAGATATATTATATAAGGTTTATTAAAAGGTATTAAATAAAAGGCTTTATAATTATTAAAATTAGGTAAAAATACTATATATAAACTTTAAAATATATAGACCTAACTAGATCTAGTCTATTAATAGCTATAAAAAGCTATAACTATAAGGATTTAAGATTTATATAAGAATTAATATATATTTATATTATATTACCTAGTTCTATATTAGAGTTTCTATAATAATATTATAAAGTATTATATAGTAATATCTTATATTATTAAATATATAAAACTTAATACCTATATAACTATACTCTAATTATAGTAGCGAAACTACTATTATTACTAGGTTATACTAGTTTCTCTCTTAATAAAATATACTAGTATAATATTAAATATAAGATAATTCTACTAGACTATAAAACTCTTAAGATAATAAAGTAATATTACTAGAGCTTACCTTTATATAAGTCTAGTTATATAGCTAAAGTATATATAATATATATATTAAGGGATAGTAGCATTTCCTTACTATTCTTATTATATATTAGTAAGTAAGTTATCTCTTCATATTATATATAAATATATTAATATTTACTTATAAAAATATTTTTTTATACTTAATAATTATAACTTATTCTAAGTTAAAAATCTTATTAATAAAATTCTAATTTTATATTTATATATACTATTAATCTAAGAAGATTTATATATATTTATATATAAATAGAATATTTATAATATTTATCTATAAGAAGGTAAAGTTACTAGAAAACTAAATATTCTATATTATAATATTAGGCGTAGTACTATACCTAATTATATATTCCCTTTACTATATAAGGAGATAGTAATATTAAATTCTATCTTCTAACTATTAATAGATACCTTAAATATATACCTACTAGAAGAAACTTAATAAATTTATAATTATATAATCTAGTATAAGTTTAGTAGTTTACTAAGTAAAAGTAATCTAGAAATACCCTTTTTTACTACTTATATACGCCTATATAAGTAACTTAATTAATATTATAATAAAGGTACTCTTCCTAAGCTAGCCTTACTAGAGCTAGTTATAAAAGCTTATTAAAAGCTTAATAAATTACTATTATATAGGGATATTAGTATTTATATAATCTAATAATTAATTTTAGAGGAATAACCTCTATTTTTTTTTATTTTTATTTTTTATATTTTTTTCCTTATTTCTATTTTATATATATAAATATATTACCTTATACCCTATTTATTCCTTTAATATTCTCTTTCTAATATAAAGTAGTAGAACCTTTTTAGCCTTAGTTTTAGCTACTTAAGCCTCTTACTTAAGCTATTTAGTACTATTACTATCTATCTTACTATTAATTATATTTATAAGCCTTATTATATTAAGGGGATTACTTATAAAAAAAGGGGAAGCCCTTATATTATTAGTAGTTTTATCTTTAACCTCTAGCTTTAGGTCTAGTATATTTTAATTTATACTTACTAGTTACTTTATTAGAAGCTTTCTCCTTAAAGATAAAGTCTATAAAACTATATAAGCCTTTTTTACTATATATAGAATTACTATTATAGGCTCTTAATTATTAAGATATATTATTAGAAGATTAATTATAATCTTCTTATTAGATAAATTATACCTAAGTAATATTAATAGCCCTTTAAGTATTATTATATGCTAAATACTAGAATAATAATTAATAATACTACTTAGGGATTTTAGAATAATAATAGCCTTTATCTCCTATTTCTTCTTTAATAATACTAATAATATAAGATTAATACTATCTAATATAATTAATAATAGTAGATTATTATATATTTAGTACTAGAATTATAAGGAATAATATTATTATAAGGTATACTTCTTAATATAATTTAGACTAGATATTATCTAAGGTATTATAATATTACTAATATATTTATATTTAACTATAGTATTAAATAGCTAAAAAATAAAGGAAACCCCTTTTTCTTTTATTTTTATATATATAATAACTAAATTTACTTATCTTACTTATATACTATCTAAAATAGCTATTTAAAGTATAGCCTAACTATTAATAGTTAGGCTTTAAAGCGTAAGCTAATTTAATAGTATCTCTATATTATTTATTAAGTTAAGAATAATTAAGTCTTTATTATTAATATAATTAATATTTATTCCTTAACTAGTTATTTAGTAATATTACTTTTACTTTTAAGGTCTTTCTTATATAGGTAGTAATAAGTGTAATATTTCTTATATAAGCGATTATAAGACTATATAATAATAAGGGTATATATCCTAGTCTAGATAGTTCTTAACTAGCTCTTAATAATTAATACCTTTTTTAAGGTAGAATTTATCTATAATAATAGGTATTAATAGAAGTTAAGTAGAGGAAGGATTATCCAAAAAGTAAATATTTATATAAACTAAGAATAGAAATTTATAATTATATTATTAAATAAACTATTATTATATACACTTAAGTATATATCTAACTCTATTAAGCCTAAATAGTCACCTACTTAGTAAACACTATAGTGATTTATTACTATTATACTTAAGTAATATTATATAGACTTACTATTTCTTCTTCTTCTCTATAAGAATTTAGTAGTACTAGTTAGACTATATTCCTTATTAGTTATTAATAAATATTAGGAGTATATATAAATACTTTTTAATAAGTACTAATATACCTAAGAAGAGTATATATAGTTTATATAGGTATTTTTAGCTAGCCTCTTAAGCTAGATATAACTAATAAAAATATAACTATAATTTTAATATTTTAAATATAATATTTTATACTCTTAACTATAAATATAAATAATTATTACCTTAATATTCTATATTTATAATAAATCTAGTAATTAACTATATCTATAACTATATATTAATAATAAATTAAGTTATAGTAGGTATAAAAGTAATAACTAGGTATATATTATATTTAGCTATTTATTTATAAGAATATTAGCCTTTATAAGCGCCTAAGCTATTAACTTTACTATATTATTAAACTAAGCTTTAGAAGCTATAACTATAGGTAAGACTATATTTATAATAGTAATAGGTATAATATAAAAAAGTTTATATAAGGTAGAGTTAATACTATTATTTTAGTAAGTAAATATAGATACTAGGCCTTTATAGTCCTCTATATTGCGTAAAAGCATATATTACTATACTAAAAACTTTTATGTACCCTTTCGGGGTATCCCTAGAGTGTTAACCTTGATATAAGAATGTAAAATGAGTTTTGGCCGCAACTCAGCTATAGGCTGCCATAGCCAAGACACCAAGACGCCAAGCAGCTGCATGACTCTATACTAAGTAAATGGAAGAGTTTAAATCAGGTTTATGTAAATGACGCGGCTTGGAAAGATTAGGAGCTGATCTTCATTACACCAGATCATGCACCACCTAGGTGAGATGCTTTTGGCTGCCCTAGAGTCATGGCTTTTGGCTGGTGCTACGAGCACACGCGCGCACTTAGGCCAGGTTATGGGGTTTCCTCCTTTCCTCCTTCCTTTCCGTAGCGGTGGATAAATTCGCTTCCACAATACATCCCGCGCATCATCTTGATCATGTCTAGCTTACTTATGGGGGCTTGGCTTTGGAGCAATAGTATCTGCCTGCTGTGAACAGACGCAACACTGCAAGCACTTCTTTTTGCGCGGTTTTCATCCCAGTCAGAACACAGCTTTGGCAGAGCACTGTAGACATGATATTTTGGCGGCGAGATTTTACTGAAATGAACATATCGACATAAGCATACAATACCTATCACCTACCCGGACTGTTCCCATGTTTTCGACAACAACGCGATATGTTCCCCTTTCAAAGCACAGTTTTTCTTTGAGTATCACACACTCTTTCTCAACAAATCCCATAAAGCAGCAATGAAATTGATTCTCTCTGACATACTTATTTAGTAACGGCAGGAGTCAGCCCTATTCCTTCTTCTCCACCCATCACCGCCCTCCGCCCACATTGTTCAGATCCCTTTCGTAACGGTCCCCATCCACCAAGTTTCCTCTTTGCTGCACGAGTCAAGTCAACGATCGCGGGGTCATGGTTTATATGGAGCCCGGCCCAGTGTTTAGGAAATCGGGGCTTGCTTTCAACGGCGCGAGTCAGGGGCTAGAAGACGCGGTCAGAGTTCAAGAATAACCAGCTGATAAAACCCTTGGCAAGGGGAGAAGGGCTGTAGATTGTGAAGGCCAAGCCGTAGTGGATGTGTTATCTCCCTGCAAGCACCCACAGCACACAGCCTGGAAGCTCTCCAGAAGAAAGGATGAGGCGACTATAGATGAGCGTCTCTAGGTCAAAGGCAACCTGACCACTTTTTTCTTGTCAAGGTGTAAATTCTTGTTAGGCCGCACCGCCCACGCCTTTCACGTTTCGACGAAACATCCCGTCCGCAAAACGGCGCAAGTCTCTTGAATAATCTTGATAAGTAGGTTTCAATTCAGAAACAGCTGTAGTGATATTTATAGTTCTGAACGGAGAAGCTGGATTCGGTCATCCGGCTCTCGTGCTAATAAGTTGGTGGAGAACTCCACCTTGATCTTACAACATCTCGCTCCAGGCGCTGATAACTTCGTCATGTACCACCGGCCGAACTAAGCGACGATTGCTTAGTCTCTTTACTGCATGTTTGCGTCTCGCGGCTCGGAAAGCTTGCAGACCTATCAATGACATGTCCGCACCGATTCCACCTAGAGACGGCCAATTGCCGCCGTCGGTGCCGCTGGTCCGTCGCAGAAAGAGACTCAAGATAGAAGTCGCTTGCGATCGCTGCAGGAGTCGCAAGGTCAAGTGTGACGGCGCCCGGCCAGGTATGCCATAACCCTGCAAATTGTTTCATCTTGGCCTCTCCCGAAACTTGAAATGCTGACTGTATTTTATTTAGGGTGTGGTAATTGTTCCCGCAAGCTGGACCACCGCGACAAGTGTCACTATGGTTCCGACTCAAATCACTCTTCGCCCAGCGGCGCAAATGCGGCGTCGATGACGAAACGTGACAAGGCATTTGATGGCGATATTATTCCACCAACAAGTGGTCCCACTGCATCGCAGGCTGGTACATGGCAACCACCGCGCGGCAGCCTTCACCCTGCCCATAGGCCGCTTGCCGCGAAGCCGAGTTCCACCAGCTCTGGCTTCTCCCAACCGCAATCATCGTCAAAAGCGAGAGAGCCCGGGAACTCGCCGACTGTTGACTCAATGACGGCGATTTGTGACGACACCACGACTGAATTTTTTGGCAGCAGCAGCGCGGGCTCTTTTACTGCGCAGATCAAAGCCGCCATCGACGCCCGCCTGGGCCACTCACTCAATAGTTATCCTGTGGGGAGTCAAGGGCCAAGAATCTCGCAGCCACCTCGATCGGTATCCAAATGTCGCCATGGCCCGAAAAATGTGCTTTTACCTACGCGAAGGCTGGCCGACGAGTTGATGCGCACATACTGGCTATATATCGACCCGCTGTACCCTTTTCTGAACAAGGAAGACTGGCAGGACCGGTATGCTCGCCTGTTTGCTGGCCAGCCTTTTAATACCGATGAGTCTGTATTTATGGCTTCATTAAACATTGTTTTTGCCCTCTCGACCCAATTGCATGAAGGTCAGGACGCCACAGCCCGGAACGACACAAGCCAGGACTACTTTCAGCGTGCCCAAGATCTCGTTGATGTCACCACATGGGATTCCGGCAGTCTTGAAGTAGTCCAATACTTGCTAATTACCAGCCAATATCTACAATCTACGAATTCACCGCATCAAACTTGGATGGTAGTAGGGCTCGCAGTCAGGACAGCCCAGAGCCTAGGATTGCACTTGGCTGAGACTTCGGCTGCAAAATCGCCCACAGTAGAACAACAGCGCTATCGCAAAATATGGCACGGGTGTGTTCTGATGGACAGGTGAGTATCTGAGCTATTACCATAGTGGCGAAAATCACTGACGAGATTATAGAATGGTCGCCCTCACTCATGGCCGTCCAGCAATGATATCTGCTGAGCTTGCCAGCTCTGTTCCCCTACCAGCTATCGCGGAAGAGGACACGCAAATACCCAATGACTCAACCGACGTCGCATTTTTCGTCAAGTCTGCCGAGCTCTATGAAATAACTCACAGATTGGTCGAGACGTTATATTCCACCCCAACCGGTCGCACAAAACGTATAAAGCCAAGCCAGAGAGCTGCCAGCGACCTGGCAAACATTGTCCAGATCGACGGCGAAATGGCCGAATGGGAACATGGTCTTCCAAAACAGCTGCAACAACACTCTCTGGGGACCATCGCGGCACGGCCAAGTATTATTCTTCGCCTGCGCTTCTTGCATGCGAGGATCCTGCTTCTCCGCCCTATCCTCAGCTTGGTATGCCTGCCGCAGGCGGATACAGAATCAGACACGGAACGACTCGCATCTCAACTGCGCAAGCAATGCGCGCTAGAATGTGTCGCCACAGCGAGAGCCACCATCAAGACATTTTTTGATCACCAAGTCTCAGATGGCACGGTCGGACTGTTGCCTGCGTGGTGGTACCGTCTGTACTACCTGTTCTCGGCTTCGACGGTACTCATCGCCGCCAAATTGCGCCCCGACGTCTTTCCTGTCGAGGGCATCAACCAGTCCTGGGAGCAAGCAATTCACGTTTTTGAGAGGCTGCAACACGTTAGCCAGTCGGCGCATAAATGTGTCGCAGCACTTCGAATATTGTCCGCCAAGATTCTTTCGGCGACAGCCACACCGCAGCCAAGATTGGGGTTGCTGGAACAGCAGGCAATGAGCAACCTGAAAATAAGCTACAACTTCCCTTCAAATAACAGCAATCAGGTCGTGGGTGGGTTTGATCTCAACCTCAGGTTCGATGATATCAATTTTAATGACATTAACTTCGACGACATTAATTTCGATGTCGACGTCGAAAACTACGCGTGGCTGAACGAAGTGACCTCTTGGAACTTCCTGAGTGGATGAGAGCACACAGTTAGGCTCAAGCAAAGCAAATTTTTAGTTGTACAATTCCTCACATATTATTCAAATACCATGGCATTTTTTACACTTCCTAGCTGACTGATCTTGTTTGACAGTACCGACCCCTGACGGCCTTGGCCGGGTGTGGTACGACGTCAAAGTCCTCGACGTCGGCCTTCCGATCGGAAACCCACGTCATTGGCCAGCACGAAGCCTCTCGGACGGATATCGGCGGCCAATACAGGGGGCGCCCAGGCGCGCATTTAAAATTGCGCGCCCTGCTAGCAAGTACCATCAGCCTTAACGATGGGTACTATTACACCAATGATATTTGCTTATAGCGCAGTGGATCTACTCATGGATTTACACGTCTACTCTACTTACCATAACCCCGGTGGATTGAGTAGAGTGGCTTTCAACCCTAACACTAGGTCGTATGTTTTATTGTATTCTTCTTTCGCATGACTCGGATTTTATGGGCAGATAGTGTCGTATGTCTATATTGATATCTACTACTCGATATCATGGCTGCGTAGTGGCCAGAACCTTGTCTAATTAAATTGCATTTCAGAAAGTGTATAGCCTCATATATATATATATACACGCAGAACCAGTTACTAAGAATTATTCTGGCAACACAAGCAGAAACACTGATTTATTCTCATCTACTACACTCTGTTGTCTTCCATACTCATCGACCTGGTTCGTCATCGCTATCACCTGTTAATTCTATTTGGTCCTACAGCTAATTATAAATCGGAGCCGCCAAGTTCTACAAATAGTTTATCACAATGAAGGCCGTTGTTACTATTCTTCTCACCGCGGCATTGGGCAGGGCCATGCCACAGGCCGCTGATGAATCAAAGCTGCCCTGGGTGCCGCAGCCGACCGAGAAGTGCGTTGAGACGTTGCGCTCCATGCTTGCCCTTGACACGCTGCGGGAAGTAGAACAGGAGTGCGGGACGGCCGATGTCTGTCAAACGTTCGACTATAACGTCAGCGGTTATCTGGTGACTGAAATCGTGAGAAAGTTCGGCTTTGACGATGAGGCGGAGTGTCTCGCCGCGCACGAGGGACCGCCCGCAAGCCCTTGCCATCAGGTTTTGGCTCGCCTCTATGAACATAGCTTTACAACTCCTCTCTCCCGCGAGGAGGTGGATCAAGTGTGCGGAGAGGGTTACTTCTGCAAGTTCTTTAACCCAGAATATTACGATGCAGAAGTCATCGAATTCTTTACCCGAGTCTATTCCTATAAGTCCGAGAAAGAGTGCCTTGACGCCCACGATTCCAACCCGCCGACCGCCAACAATGCTTTCAGCCTCAAGACGCGCTACACGACCAGCTGCGGCGGCAAAGTGAACAACGACGTGACCATTTCCGAGGGCAGCATCGGCCAGTGCATCGACACGAGCTGCGACGTCGGCAGCCTCGAGATTGCTGCCGCAGGCAACTGCCCGGACGGCCAAGTGAGCATCAGCTACTGGCAGAACAAGGGATGCTCTGGCGACTGGTACGGCTACGGCTACGGAAGCCGAGGGACCTGCCGCGGGCTGTGGTCCGAAGGCTGGAACTTCCAGTCGCTGAACGTGAGCTGCGCCAAGCAAGCCGACGACTGCGTGAGCAAGGGCCAGTGCAAGCCGGCCCCCTCACCACAGCAGGGCGTCTGCCGCGCGAATGATGACGTTGCCTTCCACGTTAAGACGCGCTATAAGACGGACTGCACGGGCACCACACACGATGACGTCGCCGTCGTCGGAGGCGCCGGCAGGTGCATCAACACGGACTGCGCGGTTGGCAGCCTCGACATCTCGGACGCAGGCAACTGCCCGGACGGCGAGATCCGCATCAGCTACTACGAGCAAGCCAACTGCGGCGACGACGGCGGACTCTGGTTCGGCTATGGCTACGCGAGCAGGAACATGTGCCGGACGCTGTGGTCGGGCGGCTGGAACTTCAAGTCGCTATATGTGAGCTGCGCCAAGGAGAGTGACGACTGCGTGACCAAGGGTCAGTGCTCGATTGCTAGCGTACCTGATACGCCTATCTGCTAGCGGCCAAAAGCCAGGATCGGGATCTCTCATTAGAGGGCGGATTAGGCTCGGGTTAGGGAAAAAGGAATCCTTAGAAAGAGTGAACCAGCTGGAAGAGTCAACATATAAACGGTTATAGTAGTCTATAATAGGTAATTTGTGGAAAGAAAAGTAGACAAGTGAATATAGTAGGACGTTATAAACCTTTATATTGGAGTCGGTTGTGTTAGCGGCGCTGACGCGCTCGTTATTGATGCGGAAGCCTTTCGGGAGGTCGCTCGTCTTGGAGCCCCTCCAGTAGAGGGCGAACGTCAAGACTGACTCGAGTGTGTACTGCCTGAAGGCCAGAACTGTGTCATTCGTGACGGTGATGGTGCCACCCAGGCCGTCGTTCTTGGTGTCGATGATGCCGGACGCCAACATTCGCGGCCGAGGCGAGGCCGCCAGCGAAGGCGAGGAGGGCAAGAGTAGAGAGCTGTAATTCAATCTTGATGAAGGGGGAAGACATGAAAGGAAAACATGTGTAGGAGAAAGTTTGAGGATGAGGAGTTTGATGAAGAGAGTGGTAGATTGGAGCTGACGAGGAGAAAGTTGGAAAGAATATACCATTCGACATTGCAATCATCGGCTTATATAGAATATGTCAATCTACAGATACTATCAACGGACTATTTCGGACCTCTCGTTGCAATTACACAGGTTGAAGCAGCATAGCTAAGGCCTCTCCTAGGCAAAAGATACCAGGGCAGCCGGTTTTGAGGTGTCATTTCTGTTGTAATCACACTTCTTCAGTGACCTTGCAAACTAGACCGTCACTCTGTCGCTCCCACCTCTCATTACCAACGCAAGGGTGGCACCATAGAAGATCCTCAGGATCATACTTCCTCTTAATCTCTACCAGTTTATCATAGTTGTCGCCCCAAAATTCCATCTTCCAGTTCGAACCGGCGAGAGCCTTGAAAACTTGATTAACACACGACATGAACCCTTCATCTCTCTATAAACTCACTTCATTGCTGTAGCTTCCCATGCTTGGGTCCAGGTTAACAAACGGCTCGAGTGTCTTTTGGAGGCTGCTTATAGCATTATGACGGGCTTCGGCATTCAATGGAGCAAAGTTCTCGGTGACAACTGTGCACGATGTAAGTAAAGAAGATGTATAATGCGGGAACCTGGATATTGGTTAGCGGCGAGGTATACTCACAGACTGATGCAACTGTCTTCCTCCAGCTTGGGTGGACCGCATTGCTGCCGCCGACGGGTTGGGCGTCGCGCAGACCTTTGCCACCAACAACAAGCATGCCCATGGTAGAGGAGGGGCCACGAGAAACTGCACGCTGATTGACTTCATGTACAACTTCTTCATTGCGCAGCATGTCGGCGCTCACGAGCTTCGAGTCAATGTGCATGTTGCTGCCTGCATTGTTAGGAAGGAATCTCGAAAAAGCTGTAAGATATTGGAGCAGAGAGTCGTAGACTGTTGTCTGGATAATCTTGAGCTCGACTGCTGGGAACTTTTCCTTGGCTTCCTCCTCCACGTCTCGTAGCATATTCTCAAGTTTCTCTTGGTCCTCGCTGTCGACGAGCACCATGGATCCGAGAATGCCAGTGAAAAAGGGGCCCGCGGGATTCGGCTTCAGAGGATGTGGTGACTTGTGAAGGCTAGTCAAGTAACCGTTGGCATCCTGTTCGACCATATTGGGAAGCTTGCTGATAAAGAAACTCGTCACATTGAGGGCCTGCGGATCGTCGGGGTTGATGAAGAATGTAAACGTCGAGGCCGTGATTTTCGGCGTGGGCACAGTTTTGGTCGTGATGGAGGTGACAATGCCATAAGTTGATCCACCGCCCTGGTTGAGTAAGCCTTCATCAAGTCTTGCCGGATAATGAATAAGGACTTACACCACGCAGAGCCCAGAAGAGGTCGTCATTTTGGCATTCATTGGCGTGAACAATCTCACCATTTGGGAGCACTACCTCGAACTCCAGTACGTTATCTGCAGCCAGACCGTACTTGCCTGAGATGATGGAATGTCCGCCGCCCATGACATATCCAGCCAGTCCGACGCTTGTACTAGTTCCTCCGATGACAGTTTCGCCAAGAGGCTCAAGGAATTCGTAAATACGGCCCATCTGCACACCTGCCCCAGCGGTAATCGAGGATCCAGTGAAAGCCTCGTCGCAACCTTTTGGCTGGAATGATGTGGGGTTGCGGACGAGGCTATTGATGCTGTGAGTCCAAAGCGAGATCGCGTAGGGCGCATTAGAACGACCGTGGTAGTCATGGCCAGTGTTTTTGATGTTTAGAGCGACGGCATTCTCACGAGCTATGGACGTCAGAATCGCCACGATAGCTTTTAGTAGAGTCTTGGTGACGTACCAAATTCGACGACCCGCTGCACATGCTCGGCGGTCGAAGCATTGACGACATGCAGAGGGTAGCCATCGTTGCTGCAGGGAGCCGCGGGATCGGGCAAGCACGTATCGTTGGTGTATTGGTTCCATGCCACGGAGATGGGATGCTGGCTGCGCCAATAAGCAACCCCGAAAAATGCAGTAGCGTTCCAATGGGAATCGACTTACGAGTGAAACTCATGTGTCTTGAACTTTTTCTTCAGAGCGTCACAAGCACCACTGTCGCCGTTGTGGCAAACCTCACCGGGGGCTTTCTCTGTGGCGACGCGGTTCTCAACCGCCTCTCCAAGTTCTGCAAGTTTGGCTCTGTCGACACGATAGCTCTTGCAATCTGCTGCCAGGCTGCTGGAGCCAAAGAGCAGAGCAAGTAGAACGCGGGTGATAATCATGGCTCCCTTCAAAGAACGATACAGAGGGAAACCGATGTTGGTATGGAACGAGTGTTGAGTGGCTCTTCGAAAGAAAATGAAAGGTATATGCGTTGAACAACAACGAATGTAAAGCGTTTCAAGAAAAGCGAATGCAAAGGCCTTGAATTTTCCTATGGTAGCGCTCAATCTTTTACTTATTGGGAAGCTTCCTGCCCACTCTTTATACCCATTGCTTTGCCAGTTAATCTTGAGTACACGCTAACTTACAGCGTCCAAATCTTCGTCCTGTAAGGCTGCCAACGCCGCCACGACACGAGCTATATTTTCTTGGTGACTCTGCCGTGTCTAAAGCTCGCTGCACAGAGTAATTCTAACCGTTTTTACCAGGGTCTATTATTGCTTTTTTCACTGCACAAACTGCTGCATCTCCTCTATCAAAGATCTCGGTACTCCTTAGCAGGCAGGGCACGCATAAAGGCTGCCGACTCATGAGTTATAAAATTACATTATCGAACTTTATTTAGTGGCTGTCTATGCGCTGCCAAGCGCAGCAACACGTAAAATTGCCTTGTCCTATAGCCAAGCAAGACAATTACCAGCGTTTTTTGAGTCATTTACCACCAAACTCGGCTGGTTTTTTGACTCCATCATTAACATAGACAATACGAATCTTGGCTCTTAGGTTAGTCTATAAATCACCTATAGCAACGCCTTACGCTCTAGCCAATCGCTGCGCGTCCCGGTCGGAGCAAATGACGATGGACATGAGCCGAATCCGAGCATCACAAAGAAAAAGTTCTTTTGCGGCTAGACTTTCGGCTATAGACTAGGATCTATTTTCGACAGACAGCCTCGGCTGCAAGGAGCAGCGTTGTCAAAATGGAAGTCTCAAGTGCTACGCGAATGTTTAAGCCACCTTACTCGCACTATATTACGTCGCTACAGCTGCAATACCCTAACTACTGCCAGTAATCCTTCTGTCGCTCAGCTAAGACGGCGCGCGCGTTACTCTCAAGCCAGGCAAGATAAGACGTCACAACTGCAGCTTTACCTATACTTATGCATGTAAGCCCCTTTTAATTGCTCTGTATTTAGACAATACCATATTATAATAAATATATCGCACGGCAGGGTAGAAGCAAAGTAGCCTAAGCGTAAAGCTAATCTAATCTATTAAGGCTGCAGTCCGGGGGATAATGGGTACACCGCCGGCGGTGCGAATAAAGCTTAAGTAACGGGGTACCGCTAGCGGGGGCGCCAATGTAGGGGCCGCCCCGCTGGCAGTCAGCGCTACTCCGGTTGATAGCTTGGAATAAATCACATCACCTTTTTTGAGCAATTGTCCACTTCTATTGTTTCTGGGCAGTACAGAATTCTGGCTGATACGAGCAGATTTTCGACTGTGAGCCTTGGCCACCATCACAGCACGCCAACTGCATTTGCGTCAAGTAGTCAGTATTCGAGGGTTAGGATTAAACTACTCATTAATGAAGGATGTGCTTCTACAATCAACCTGTCAGTATTCAAGCTTAACTATGGCACAAAAGCGCGCAAAAGACCCAAGTATAACAAGTGCCGTCGATACTGTGCACTAGTTTGCCTAACCCAAAGCTCCATGTCATGCCAGACAATCACGGCATTTTGCATGCCGGTATATGTATTGCGGACTGTTTCAGATAGGCATCATGTCAGGATGCCACTAATGTCGTAGTGTCGATCCGGGGCTTCCACCCTCGTAGCAGCTTGCTTGGCGGCGTCATCCGCCATGACATTCAGCGTTCGAGGGATTCTCCAGAATTGAATCTTCAAACCCCTCTCGTCCCACGACTCAATCTCTCCGAGAAGCATCTCCCACAAATCCTTGTTCTTGACTTCGGCACCGGTGCTCGTCGTCCACCCATTGCGTACCCAGCTTCGAACCCACGCCGTGGCGCCTTGGGCGACATATTCCGAGTCAGTGGCGAGTACCAACGTCGTGAAGCCCTCGCCTCGCCAGTACCGAAAGCGGAGTGCCGCAAGGACAGCTCGAAGCTCAGCTCGGTTACTGGTCTGGGTGGATTCGTCGCCAAATGGTCCTTTCTGCTCAAGGCGCCCCGACGCAATGCCGGTGGACTGGTCGGATTCGGGCTTGAAGACGAATGCCCATCCCGCTCTCGGGTTGGGTTGTCCGTTGTTGAGACAGGCACCATCGGCATAGATCAATAGTTGTTGCGGATCGTCGCGACGGATAAATCGAGTGACGGGCGGGATGGCTTCATAGCTAATGCCGGCTGGGAACAATGCTTCGGGAGTAGAAGTCGTTGAAGGCGGGCTAAATTTGCTGGGGAAGAGACGTCCAGTGCCTCGTCTGATGACACGTCCGGTGCCACTTCCCGACCATTCGGCCGGAACGGCTATCTGTCGAACTCGATGTGAAGGCATGGTGGAGTTGTGGTGCGCAGTTCTCGGTGGTGAGGCGGCTGATGTTCAGGTAGCTAATCCAATGTAGGTAGGCTATGACAGCGATCCGGTGCAGGTTGAAGCGAAAAAGGCGGGCCTGGACCACAGCGCGTTTTGAACGGCCCACGTTCTGGCTTTCTGTTTGAAACTGACCTTGACCATGACTCAGCTTTTCAACTTCCACCAGCCCGACAAAGAGGTCTCGCACAAGCCGTCAAGGAGCTTAAATAGCACCTGCTCGATGGACAAGGGCAAGTCGCCAACTTCTTTCCGTCTGACCCAGCTAGGATCGGATAGCTATACATGGAAACGGCCATCTTCTGCGCCTTCTCCGTCGATAACAACAAGGGTCTCACCAACCCATCCGCAGATCTCACCCAAAAACATGCCTGGCGGGTTGCGGGGGCGGGGTTGCGGATCCGACCGTTGAACTCTTCAACGCATGCGTCATGCTGCGCTACCCTAAACTTGCCATGGTAAGTCTGCGAAACCATCTAAAAATCGAACACCTTCATTATCGGAGGTCGGAAGTTCGCGCGAACTTTCACTGTACTAAAAAATGCCAAGAGAGACAGACAAGTGACAGAATAAAAAGAAGTCAGCTATAGAACCACCACAATGATGAGACTTCTGATAGGCGTCTTGCCGTTCCTGTGCACGGCCAGCTCAAGCTCTAGTCGCAGATGCCGCTGTTTGCCAGGAGAGCCGTGCTGGCCTTCAAATAGTGACTGGGACACACTGAATATGACGCTCAACGGCAACCTGCATACGGTAACACCTCTTGCCAAACCCTGTCACCTGCCTGACTTCGACGTCACAAAATGCAGCTTTATCCGAAGCCAGTCAGCCAACTCCTCATTCCGAGCTGCTACTCCAGGTAAGGTTTCGTCAAATTCCTGCTCATACTTGACCTCGTACAAGCCTTGGGCTCACAAAAGACAGGCTCGAGCCAATGGACAAACTGGGAGGCGCTACCGGAAGCGTTGCAAAGCTGCTACCCCGACACGGCCACAAATATTCCTTGTGGTCAAGGGCGGATCTCTTTGTACTCTGCCATCGTTGAGTCGGCTAGTCACATCGCAGCAGCGGTTCAGTTTGCCTCTGAGAACAACATTCGACTGGTGGTCAAAAACACTGGCTATGACATGGCGGGACGTTCGCTGGCGCCACACTCTCTCCAAATCTTCACCCATTTTATGAAGAACATCTCATACGCTCAAAGATTCTTCCCAGCGGGGGCAAACAACATTTCTCATGTCTCAAGTCCCGCCGTCATTGTCGATGCCGGAGTCCAAGCCTACGATCTATACCAGTTCTGTGCGGACAAGAACATCTCGGTTGTTGCGGGGTACTCCAGCACTGTAGGAGCCGCAGGTGGCTACCTGCAAGGTGGTGGTCACTCCATCTTAGGTCCATGGAAGGGAATGGCATCCGATAATGTCTTGCAATTTGATGTGGTTACAGCAAATGTTGGTGTTGCCGCCGCATGTTATACTACCCATACTGACATTATGCAAACAGGGAACCTTGGTCCATGCCAATGAGTATCAAAACCAGGATCTCTTCTGGGCTCTCCGAGGTGGCGGCGGCGGAACTTTTGGCGTAATTACTAGCGCTACTCTCCGAGCTCATGAAAACCCACGCATCACAACTGCTACTCTGCAGATAAGCAGTCCGGTGGCAGACGAGGTCTTTTGGTCTCTCACCCAGCGACTATACGAACACTTGTCTAGGATCAACGACCTCGGCGCCTCCGGCCTCCATGTCACCTATCCAAATACGTCGATGCCGAGCAGTGCTGATGGCAACCCCAGTAAACCCCGAGCACTTATGATACTCCAATTTTCTCTTGTGGAGAGAGAACCCCAAGAGTTCATTTCCGAACTTGAATCACTATCATTGGCGCTTACCCGCACATCTGGCTCAAACATCCGCAGCTCCGGATCGACCTTTCAGTTCAACATAAGTTCTGTCGGTCGGCTAAGTGATTACTATAGAGAGACCCTGAGTGGCTCTGATCACGGCGGTGTTGCAGCAGCGTTGACCTCTCGGCTTGTCTCTAAAGCGTTTATAGAGTCTGCCAAGGGGCCATCACAGATCGCAGACACCTTTTCCCGTATCAAGCTATCTCCAAACGAAGCAATTTCTGGCAACATTGTCTCTGGTGGTGCCGTTGCCGACAACGGCAACACGGTATCATCTTCTATACATCCAGCATGGAGACGCACACTGAGCCACATCACCATTGTGAGAGGATGGTCCTCGAACACGACATTATACGAGCAACGGAAAACTCAGATGGAGCTGACGCACGTTCAAGGACCCATGTTAAAGGCGTTGAAGCTACCTGGGGAGACGATGGGGTCCTATATGAACGAGGGTAATGGCTTCGAACCAGACTTTCAGTCGTCGTTCTGGGGGGATAATTATCCAGCACTAAGTCAGATCAAGAGAAAGTGGGACGCTCAAGACTTGTTCATTGTGCGAAAGGGGGTAGGGAGTGAACGATGGGATGACGACGGCATCTGCGTTGTATAGTGGCAGGGAAAGAGCGGCGATCTAATGTGTGGTTTAGGACTTTCTTAAAGATTCTAACATCAACAGCTAATAGTGGAAGTACTGTGTCATCCCTCGGATAGATAAGTAAATAATAAGCGAAAGTAATTAGTGATTTATTAATTTTGATTTTGAGCAGTGTCTAAAAACGTTCCTATTATACTATCCCCGAGTAGATGCATGGTAATGTTGAATATCCTGTATCCTCAAGGGCCTCCAAAAGCGGCAGAACTCTGTTGAAGCAGCTCATGCAGCATCAAGCGACTCGAATCCAGCGTTTTCCGAGTCCTTCTCATCAATCAAGAGACCAAGTACACTTCCCTAGTTTGATCTAGTCACGGTAATGTCAAAGTCAACCACCTTGCTTAGTGGTGTCTCATCCCAGTAGGGGCCCATCTGGTAAAAGTTGGCCAGGACCTTGTATCTTCCGGGCTGGAGCTTCTCTTGACTACCGTGGACGTTGATCGACTTGCTGGTAGTCTCACCCGAGCTGAACTTCCAAGAACCCGGCTTGCCATCGATTCTCTTCAAGTCCACCCCAGCTGTCACGTAGGAAGGATAGGCGTCTTTCTCCCAATACCAAGCCGACCCCCAAAGATACTGGCCCCTTTCCCGGAACACAGCGAGCTTGAACACCTCTGTTTGCGCCGGAACGCAGACTCGGAATCTGGACCAGGTCCAGCCGCCTTGACCATACGATTCATACCACTGGCTGCAGTCATATGTAGTCACGGCCTTTGTGTCTGGATCTCTAAGCGTTTCAAACTGGTTAAAGGCCTTGATGTCAACATAGGGAGACTCTGGGGCCTAATTATTTCCCGTTAGCGCTGATTATATATTAGACGCAAGTCACTTACCAGGTGTGAGGTCCATTTCTTCAAATAATCACTGGAGCGCTTGAAGAGTGTATCGGCTGTTTTCTGAGCATTGCTTGGATCCCTAGCAGTTTCTCGAATCTGATATATTATATTAGTATGCCAGTGTAGACGTGAGCTGACTAGAAACATACCCATGTCTTCTGGGCGTCGATTAATTCGATTTCGTCCTGTTGGATCCTAAGGTCCTCCTCCTGGCTCAAGACTCCTTCTATAACCGCGAGTTAGGATATTGCATGGACGTTGATAGGAGTGATTGGCATCTTACGACTCTGTAGAGTTTTCCGCAGTTCCGTATTCTTGACCATCCCCCCCAAGACCAGGTAGGCAATCGCGCCCGCAGAAGTGTAGTGTGGTATCGACACATTCTGGGGGAAGCTTCCAGTGTTGGTGTATCGATCAAGTAGAACCTCGTAACGGTAATCATGACCGCAAGCCATATCAAGAAATGTGTCTGACCATGATTTGGCCGTTTCAAATATTTGCTGAGCAGAGTTTGACTTGTCGGAAGGGTCTGATTTGCTCTGTAGCTGTCTACCGATATCGCCTTGATAAAAGACGTTGACAGTTACTTTTGCCTTCTTGCTCAACTTTTCAAGGTTGTTTTTGACGTCAGTACTAAGGTTTCCAGAGACTCCCCAGAAACCGAATGAGGCCTCAGCACTAGAAATTGTTAGCCCTTGATTCCAAGATGAAGCTCCTCTGGACTTACGTAGCCTTGATTTCTTCCTTGCTAGATGATTCGTCAAAGGTAAGCATAATTCGGGCCATGAGTTTACCGCCCATATCGAAACCTAGTATAGCAATTAGACTTGATGTTCACGAAAGGAATTCGATAACGTACCTTGAATGTAGCGATTCCCAAAGGTTGTAGGAAACGGTCTTTGGTTGGCCTCATATTTTTCAGTGTTGAATGTGAATGTCTCATCGGAGAATCGACGCTGTTTGTTGATACTGATTGACGCAATGTAGGTCAAGGTATTAGATGAGAATGTCGACTCATCAAGATAGCCGCCTGACACAGAAGCTGATTGACCATATCCCGAGATAGTTGATGCCGCATTTACGCCAAGAGCCTTCAAATAAGACGTGTAGTCGGATACAAATTCAATCTGTGATCGAATATCGGCTGGGCATCCTGGCATGGTCATCTTTGTGTCGGAAATCATTTTACTGTCACCGTCCCTTTTCTCCTTATCAGATGAAGCTTTTTCTGCCTCCTCAACGACCCTGGCAAGCTCCTCCGACGTAGGTGCCGTAAAGTATTCATTCAGGCTCACGCCAGGCATAACTGGATTTGGCTCTGTGAAATCAAATATGCCAGTCGAGTTGTTGTCGGCAGGTTCTTCGGATCGCTTGGAGGCAGACCCGATCATAACGGCATTGTGAAGTAGACCTTGACCGAGGAAAGTATTATACCTACTGCAGTTAGTACGTCAAGGTTCAAAAAAGTTGGCAGACACCATACCCTTGTCCCATTGTCAGTCCGTCCTCATAGGGCACATTGAGTGCTAGCGAGGGCCTAATACAGCCGGCTAGCCAGATGGCCTTTCCAACAGATGGATGGGCCTTCATTATGTCAAATGGCCAGTGATGAGAATTGCAAACGGATGCTTGATCAATAATTGATATCAAGAGCGCGAGCTCTTGGCTGTAAGTAAAGAGGACTTGGTAAGGTTGACGCTGTTGGAAATTTATCAAGAAGATGCGATTTCAAGAAGACTTTATACACAAGAGTAAAGAGCATGAGGAATATAACGTGCGAGTTGAATAAGTCCGTGATTTGTAAGGGCAATAAAAACTTTTTATTGTCTATATCTCCGTTCGCTCTCTTCCTTTACATATCATATTGGTTCAACATGGTATATTAGCTGATTCAGACGGTGAAAGTTTAAAGATATTCCCACTTTGGATAGAAGTCGTGGATACTCGGCCAAAAAGGAGAACGGTATACCGTATTCATTCAGGCCATATTATGTGTAGTGGGTTAGTATAGCTAGGTAGGCGGTAATAAGACTTGCGGCCCTGATGTGAGGCTGAGGGCGCCTAGTGCGTCCCCGCATCAGGCGTTGTAGGCGGCTTTGAACCTGTCATATCTATCGTCGCGCCTAGACCCGTTGTTAGATGCCAAATAACTCCTGCTGCAAGCTCTTAAGCGTATGCGACTTCCCTTCCCTTAGCTCCGTCTTCTATGATCTGATCCACGTTTTTTTTTCTGGAATCACAATCTGCCCCTGTCGACGATCTGTTTTGTCACCCGCGTGGCACCATTGCGGGCACCTGCCGCGGATTACTCCGTAATAAATACTGATGATTCCAAATACAGTGGGGTGTGAGCCAGGTGCCACACCTCTACCAGAATTTTTTTTTGATTCCATTTCCACCTACACATGGACCCTTGAAGACGGGTAACATAGTGGCTGGTGCGTGACAGTATGACAGTTTACATTTCCCAGTGCGGCTAGGGTTTGCCGGATTCTTCGGTTAAACGGGTTGCCCGTTTACGGGTCTTGCACCTTATTTTTGGTCTGCCATATCGCTATGCCCCTCCCATTTGATGTCCTCGCAGCGCCAGTGGCTACACCCCTCGCGGTATGCAATAAACCCCCATCGTGTGGTGGTTATTCATGAGAGACATTCTTCAACACGGCCGCTGGTTTAGACCCAGCCGGAGGCACATCTTCTAGGTGTAACAAAAAAGGACGCTCTAGAACAGCGCCCGGCACAAAGAACAGCCATCTAACAACACGTAATGATTGAACGCAATACGTTATTGAAGACACCTGTGGCCGGCCGTCGTGAGGCGCTAAATTCGAGGACTTTTTGCCTAGTATACGCTGTAAAGGCACAGCCTTTACATCCGTACGCTGCAGAAGCTACATAGGATACAGTTTACTCTTTATACTTTATATTTATCTCTAAAGAAAGATATTTAACTAGCTGCCTAGTAAGATACTTTAGAGAGAGGATATATCTACTATTTCTAGTAGAAGAGAAAAATATATAAAAAAGCTAAAGAAAAAGAAGACAAAGAAAAATAAGTTAAATATTAAGATAATATTATCTTTAAAGATAAATTTATATTAATAGAGTAATAATAAAATAGTTTCAATATATTAAAATATTATAGAAAAAGATTATAAAAAAGTTCTATAAAAAAGCTATAAGATTAATATAATTAGATTATAAAGAAGATATTAAGCTTATATAAAATAAAATAGATTTTATAAATATAAGTAAGAGATATTATTTTAAAAATTAATTAGTTATCTATATAGCTATAAGAAAGTAAAAATAAAGAATAAAAAAGAAGTAAGTTATAATAAATAAATATAAAAGAGAAAGTAATAATTTCAATATTATTAGTAATTATAAAAATTATTAAATAACTAATTATTATTATATAATATACCTTTATATATAATAAAGAGAAAAAATATAGTTATTTTAAGACTTATTTAAATAGGTTATTAGAATATTTTAGAATTTATAAAGTATATTTTTTTAACTTATAAAATTATAGT
>NW_007930914.1:45114-48467 GCF_000280675.1 Beauveria bassiana ARSEF 2860
ACACGTGCTAAGATAGAAGATAGTAAAACTTAGTAGAGTAGCCTGCTTGCTTATCTAGCCTGCTTACTTATTAACTACGTTAGAAGATAAAATAATAAGGTTTATAATATAAATATTTCTTCTATATCTTCTACTAGTACTTTAGCTACTATATCTATTAATAATTACTATAGATTATAAGCCTAAAAGATATAAAACTTATAGAGAAAGATCGTTTTTTAGAAAATACTATAATACTCTATAATAACTAGAAACACTATAATTCTACTTTACTAACCTTAAGTTATAAGAAAAGTAATAAATAATAAATGAATAATTGTGCTTTAGTATTTGCCGATGCTGGTAGTAGACGTTTCCGGCGACGGTGAATACGTCGGTACGTCGGTGCGGGGTAGCATTCCTTAGCCGCCACTACCATTCCAGAACTAATCAGGAGACTGCAAAGTAAACGCATCTACGGCTCACTATAGAGTAAGCCAACTCCGTTTGCGAAAGTGCGACCGAGCTGCAGCTGGCGAGCCGTTGATCTCTTGTCTTCTCATAAGCTTAGCTCTCCGTTTTCTCATCATTTACACGACAAGCTAAGTAATCTATATCAGAGGGTGAAAACATGTATAAGTGCAGAAATATTTAGAATTGGCCGGGCTTCAATAGATAGAATCAACTCTTATAATATAACTAGATAACTAAGTCTAAGTAGAGCTACTTTAATACCTTTTAGTAGTCCTTGCTCTCGTTTTAAAAGAAGAAACAATTTTGTGATTATCTTACTATTAAGTAAAATTATTATTAAATCACATTTTACACGATCTCTTGCCCTAGCCCTTAGACCTAAATACGCTGGATGTCCCAGCGGCGGGCAGGATCACCAGGATCGGGTGTCACAATCTTGACGTCTTGGTCCCACGCACCGACGACCCGGTCGTTATGATTGACAAGGCTGATGGTGCCCATGTTTGGATCGTACTGGAATTGCTGGCCATCGCCACAGTAGCCCTCCTGTGTGGCGGTAGACTCGGGTTGGAGGTTTTTGAAGGTGAGGTAGAGGTTTGAGCGCACGTTGACGAGGCGGCGGTCCTGGCAGGTCCAGCGCTGGTTGTCGTTGTTGCTCGGTTTATAGTTATAGTCAATGATAGGATTGCCGGCGTCGGGGGAAGAGTCCTTGTCGTCGAGCACGCGGCCGTTTTCGCGGTTGCGGATGATGAACTGGCCGTCGGGGAAGGACATTGTTACGGAGTTATAAAGAGTATAGTCAGATTCAGAAGAATATAGAGTATACTTTACACAACTAGGTATGTCTTACACGGGGAGTTGCTCGTACTTATATAGCTAATCTTAGAATGAGATAGATATACTAGTTACTATGTAAGAAAAATGTAAAAGTTTACTACATAGAATAACGTAGTCTATTACCTTATAGTGATATCACCTGCTGATCTACTAAATGTTATAATGAGGGGTATATACCGTTTACTACGGAATAAAGACGTAAGAGTTTACTATATAGTATAACATCTGCCTAAAACTACGAGGTTAGAGTTATTAGTATATTAGGGTATAGAAAGTAGTTCTATATTATATATATAGCTAAGTATTACTAAAGTCTACTAAAAAGTTAAACCTTTACTACTTGTAATAACCTTTGCTCTTTATAATAACCTTTACTGTTTATAATATGCCTTTGCTACTTGTAATAAGCCCTTGTTTTCTGCAATAGCAAAAGGCAGCTCTTTGGTCCTGTAAATGCATATGACTTGACCCTGAATCTGATATAGTATTGTGTAAGAGATTGAGCAGCGTCCCAATGTAAGTAGCTGATTTAGTTATCACGGCCAGGAATCAAGTTATCTTCCGAGTCTG
Source organism: Beauveria bassiana ARSEF 2860 (assembly GCF_000280675.1). Classification (NCBI taxonomy): domain Eukaryota; kingdom Fungi; phylum Ascomycota; class Sordariomycetes; order Hypocreales; family Cordycipitaceae; genus Beauveria; species Beauveria bassiana. Next base: position 46,975 of record NW_007930914.1, read on the forward strand.
AACTAGGCTTATCTGCCCTCGCGACGAATAAATAGCTTATATATAGTTTAACGTCCTGTCTTTCGGCCTTGAGCCCCCCCGATCGCAAAGCCGTTCTAGAAAGGCTGTTCGCTATAAATCTAGGTTCGAGTACGCCACGCTTGACTTCTTTCACGAGTTCGGCCATAGGGTAACTATGTCCGGGCAATTTATAGCGTAGAGCTTCTCACGGCAAGTCTTGAAACCACTATACCCATCCGCATTTGGGCTAAGTAGAGTAAATATACTATATATCAGGCCGCTACTTTAGGGATGTTATATAAATTCAATTGAGTGGAGTGATATACACAGGTATATACTGTTACCAAATCAAGCCTTTTAACCCCACTTTCACATTTTGTCAATAAGTCCTCCCCTAGCTGCTGTAAGATGAAATCACCTCCCTCGCTGATGTTGTCCTCGCCGTACAATAGCCACTTGAACTTGACAAGTGCCACTTTATTGTCGGTTAGGGTCGTATCAACTCTATCCAGTTCAGTCTCAACATGCGAGTGAAGCAATAGGTCTAAGTCCCTGATGAGACCCTGCACGATACCAAGGACGTAAATCCTGACAGATGGCGATAATCTCAGCATCGAGGTCTGTGCGCAATGCTGAGACCATCTTGCCAGCTGCTGAGAATAGCCTCTCACATTCGGCTAGCATAGGCTGAATCGTCAGGAAGTCCAACACCATGCTAAATAAGCTGGGATAATTGCCTTTCTTCGTGATCCAGTAACGGATTAGATCGCGAACATTGCCATCACCGGCCTCACGATCCGTCTGCCACGCCTTTAAATTTAATACTTATATAGTATTTATTAAATTAAAAAATACTTTATAAAATCCTAGAAAGAAACAACTTCTTTTAGATTTTATTATTTATTTATAATTAAAAATCTTTAAAACTTTTTCTATTATTAGAAATAATAAATTTTATAATAAGTTTAAAATTTTATAATAAAGCTTTTTATAATTTTATATAAAATATAATAATAGAAAATATATATAAATTCTATTTAAAAGGATTAATATAAATAAAATAAGTTCTATATTAAGTTTTATAATTTTATATATAATATATAATATTATAATTTCTTTTTTAGTTTTTAGAATATTATAATAGTTATAATTATTAATATAAGATAATAATTTTAAAATATTAAAATAAAAAGCTAATATTTCTATAATATTTATTAACTAGGTTTTTATTTAAAATTAGTTTATTAAAAAAATATTTATTAATATTTTTTAATTTTTAATTTTTCTTTATATAATATTTTACTTTAATAACTTTTTATAAATTTAATAAAACTTATATATATTATATTAAAGAAACTTTATAATAATAAAAAGTATTTAATTAAGATCTTTATTAATAATTATTATAATATTAAAATATTAAATCTAAATAATAATATAATATTAATATTATTACTTATTAAGTTAATATAGTTAATAAGTAAGTTATATAG
>NW_007930915.1:0-1968 GCF_000280675.1 Beauveria bassiana ARSEF 2860
ACACCATAGACGTTAAATAAAAAGTAAAAAGTAAAAAAGAAAGATATGTTTACACTCTGCACCAATTATTCCTCTCTCGTAACAGTTAGCTTTGGGCCATGCAGAAAATGGATGGTCTAAGAATCAAGAGCAGTTTCTTAACGAACAAGCTGTGGGCCCGTTTCTGTGTCCATTGTCATGTACTTGCTCCTGATCAATTATTACAGCATAACATGTGCCTCTATCCGCTAAAAAGAGATGCAGCCGTTTCTGAACAATTTGACTAGCATAAAATTGACATCGAGTGGGGTGTATTAGGGAAAAGACTATGCGCCGAATGATGCGGTGGTAGAAGGTGACCTTGGTGTTTACCAGCGACCTGCAAGTAATCCGCGCCTCGAATCCAACAGCCCTTGCAACGCTGACAAGGAGGTATCCAAAAGACGCCGCTGGCACAGGGAGTAGATCTCGGCCTCCGTGCTTTGCACAGGCTGCTTTGCGCATTTCTTGCACGGAGCAGTGGATTCCGACCGCCGACGTTGACTTGAATCTGCCTAAGACGAGCCCTTCGAGCAGAATGTGGCGCACATTTGTTTGAAATGGTACGGTTTGTTGATGACATTGGCGTTGCGCCGCTTTTGACCATTATTGTCACTTCTTTACAGTACACTTGTTGTGCATCGCAATCATGATTCAAGCACTGGGGTAATCTATACAGGACTAAGAATAGCCGTTTCGTCGCATGTTTGCAGTACATTTTGGCTTTGCATGGCCCCTCGTCTCTTCTTGTGCTAAACGACGCGGAGCTTACCTGGGTAGCCCGACCTCAGCTCAACCAATCACATAGTTATACTGTTTATAATACAGAAACGTAGTTCAACAACTAGCCCAGCACGGTCTTTGGCTTGATTTTGGGCGCGCCAGAGGCCCACGGCCGCTGGACGAAAAACACGCACCCAATCCGCTGGCGCGCGACGGCATGTACACTAGCGTGAGCACCCTCGTGGCTCATGGAAGCGCTGATCTTGTATACCAGGAGCGTTATCGCCTAGCCTACTGGCTACGTGGTCCTCGACTCCATCCGTACGCTCGTCTTTGTCTTGTTGAGCAGACAGTCGATGATCGCGGTACGAATTGTACACGTCCATGGCTAGAGAGATGATGGAAACTCCCGCAGTGACACAACCCCCGATCACTGCAAGCCTGATGTTGACCCGGCCACACAGAGTTTGCTGCAGCTGTTGCCCGATCTCATACGCGCCCATCGTAAACGCGAAGCCCACGAGAGCAAACGCGAGGCCGACCCTCTGGCAGAAGAGAGCAGCCCTGTTGGCAAGGTGGGGTGGGCTGGTCATGACAGCCACGGCAATAGTTAGTGCGAGCGAGAGAAGCAGGAAAACTATGATGGCGACGATATAAAGTAGAACGTTCAACGCGACACACATCTCCACGCGGCCGGTAAAGGTACCGCATATGTGAGACGTGCCCATCCTCGCCGACGTGAACAGCGACTTCCCCACATCCGACCCGGCCGACTGAAGAAGGTCTACTAGGCCTCGCCTAGAGGCGGAGCTATTCTGCTAGGTATTGCTCAGCAAAGCGAAAGGCTTGGCCGTGTGATGCTCGCACCGTCCAGTGGAAGTAGCCTTCTCTGCGGCAAGTCTCGCTAAGTACCATGTCGCAGGTCATCACGACGACGACGCAACACAACTGTTTGCGAGGTGTCCATAGTTTTTCTTCACGTAGGTCTCCATCTCTTGCGGTGCTTTTTCAGTACGGTTCTCGAATTGCGTCCAGCACCAAAGGCGGCAGCGCTGCTATAAGTATACCGCGTAGCGAGCCATTTACCGCTCCCGATCATGCAGCAATCGAAACCCGACTCTGCACGGCAGCGTATAGCTCCACGTACAGCACTATGAGTGATCGGTGTGGTTGGCCAGCTTAGCGAAAGTACCCTGTAGGCCATTTTGCCAAAGTGAGCCAGTGAAC
>NW_007930915.1:2068-13376 GCF_000280675.1 Beauveria bassiana ARSEF 2860
CTTCTCCTTGGCCAGCGCCGGCTGGCGGAGGCGGAGGCTATGTACCGGCAGGCATGGGACGGCGCGCGGTCGGTCGGAGGGCCGCAACACGCCACGTCTTGCACGGTCGCCGACGCTTTGGGCTCTTTGTGCGAGGAACAGGGCAAGTACGAGGACGCCGAGGAGATCTACAGGCAGAGCCTCGCGCCAGGCGATCTCCGTCTTGACCGATGGACAAGTTTTGTCTTGAGCGTCAACTTCCACAAGATGGCAGGGTACATCTGAAGCTCGTAGTCTCTTTGTCCAGAATAATATGCATTACTTGCCAGATACCAGTCCTTTTGTTACACTTCACTTCAGGTTCAGTGTCCCCCATTTCGATGTAAAAAAATCCAAATAAGGCAGGTGGGGCAGGAGCGGGAGCGCCAGTATCAGCATAATTAAGCCACTGACCAAAATTGGCTAAAATCAGTTTGCGGACGTTAAACCTGGACTACTCTGTACCACTGTGCGTAAGTCGAACTAGGGCGAAATGGTTGCATCGCTGTTGCTTCTCTCCACTCTGTCAGCTTGCCAGTTTGTCTAAAAGTATTCCGAATTTATTTGGCATAATCTTGTATGTATGACCAAGAGAGCCGCCCTTCGTATATGTGCTCAGACGCGAAAGCCTTGTGAGCGGTAGATGTTGCGCACAGCTCGACGTGGCCGATTCCGCAATGGCATGGCATACTGGCGAAGCCGGCCTGCGAAGCATTGCTGAGTATGAATCAGACTCGTCGCCGGTGACAAAGCTGGCCCGAGAATCATCTATAAGCGGCAGGGCACGTCACGGTCACTGACAGCAATGGCAGCAAAGCCGCTGGCTGACTTGCGAAAGACGCTGCCGACATGTGCCTGAACCTTCCTCCTAGAATACTGATTGAGACAGCTAACTGGCGCATAGCAAGGGTGAAGCTGAAGCAGGAACCTGGCATTGGCGGCGAGTCAGCGTCCGTGAAAGTTCCTGACGCGCGGACCTCGGTAAAATGAGTTGCACTTGAGGATGTGAGGGCAACAGGAAGCCCACACCGGATCCTTCCCCGTTGAATGCTTTTCCGACCCGTCAGCCTCACCAAGGGTTCTTTCAATTACCATCAACTTCAAGCTTTTGTACGGCGGATGCTGCGCAAGACACGGCTGTGTGCAGCAAACACAAGTCGGTGAGGTGCAAGGCTTAAGAAACGACAGCCTCAATCTCGGAAACGTGCAGGCGGTGCAGTTGCGATGCAATCATCCATGGCAAACTCCGGATGCCTACCGTCGGTGAGGACTGGACAATGCAGCATCAGATCTTTTAGAATCTCCTTTTAAACACACGTCCTGGCATGTCGGTACTGGCTCGTGTGTCGGAGGCTTCAACAAACTCACCTGGTGTTCCAATATGCAAAGCAGAGCTCTGGAAATGGATGCCTCAACAATCGCAGCCGTGATTTTCGGTACTGTTTCCCTTGCGATCGCGCTCATCGGACTCTATCTCGCCTTTACACAACTAAAGGTTTCTCTTCTTTGGGTCTCCTTGCGCAACATGGTAAGATCGCCCAAGATCTGGGGGTTTGAATACAGCTGACGATGAATTCATAGACTATACGCCGGCAAGTCGAGAGCTACGATCCGGGTGAAAGTCAGCAGAGCCACGAGCTGGCGACAACGGCCGATCGAGGAAGGGTTTTGTGAGGAACCGTCAGCATGGGCCCAGCTGTCACACCAGCCAATTGCTGAAGTTGAAGGTCTTTCTATACCAGCGATACATGATCCTCGTCGCTAGTCTATGCTACCCACTCGCTTTGGCCCGATGCAAAACATATTGACCTGCGCATCCCCTTTCCTGAGACATGATCGCAGTTTCTCTCGTTGGGTTAGGTGTGGGAGAAACCGGTTATGTCACTTCAGATGATGCTAGACAGAGAAGGATCATTCTCGTGAAGTAATTGCGTATACACTATTATGTATCTATTCTCTTATGAATTCTCCCTAGGTATTCTCAGGTCATCTCAAAGTAATCGGCTGGTCGATCGTGGGGACGTATCGAGCGATCGTGCTATTTTGTCGATATGATTGCCTCCTTCCAGCCAGGTGAAGCATCAGACGACCATCTCGTCCTCGCTGTTCATACTGCGCGCTACTTGCAGACCCGTCCAACTCGGCTTCATCTATCGTGTTTTCATCAGTGCCCTGCGCCGATCGTGCCCGCTTCTTTGGACTTTGGCTGCAGCTGTTCCTCCGCCGCCGCCGCCGCAGAAATAAGGTTTCTGTATTCGTTTGAGAACATAGACTGCACTAGTGGTCTATCGTCACCATCGAGTGTCACAAGTCTCGGTTCAATACTGGTTGAGGATGACAATCTTATTATCATAGAAAGAATGGAGCCCTCGAAAGCCCGTAAAACTCAGGCAAAAGCTGATGGCTGAAAGGAAAATATCGTTGATAATAATCCAAGTACCATTGGCTAAGTAGTCATAGAAATAGCAGAGAAGTATCGAATGTATATACCATTAAGGAATCTCATTCGACTCATTTCGACTGTGAACAAGTCATGATTGTTTTGTAGATTAGCGCACATATTTGTACTGTTTCGAGTGACCATATGTTTCAACAGGGGGAAGCCTAGCTGTGGTCACAGTGAAATTGGAGCGATTTGGCTCCGTAAAGTAGTTCGTTGCAAATTCGCTGCCGCCATCCACCGCCTTCTCCTTTTGGGTAATCGGTCCCACTTTTGGTTCCTGCCGCTTTACAGAATTCTATAAGACGAGGCCACCCGCTCTCCCTTACGACCCGACATTTGCACATTCCCCCATTGTCCTCACCCCCTTTCCCTTTGACCTGGGCCCTTCGCCGGCTGCATTAGTATCCGCCGGCCCATGTACACGGTCGGCTGAGGACGCAATCCGGATCCCCCTTTCTGCGTTCCCGTTGCGATAGTGCGATTGACGAGTCCGCTAATGCTGCCTCCGTCCTGAATTACGCTTCGATCCTTCGATACTTCGACGCCGCTCTCTACCAATTTTTTCTTCTTCGCTGTCGACACTTCACCGAACCTGACGAAAACAATATACAAGAGTTGCCCGAGTATTTGCCTCGCATCGCTGCTGGAACTGGCCATCGCGAAGAATACGACAAAGGATGCATTGACGCGTCAGCTCTACACCGCCACCCGTCGGACACTTTCCCAATGACACGTGTCCAAAGCTGACCTCGGCTGACTCTCATAGCCAAGATGCACGCCCGTCAATTGTCGGTAGGACGTGGGATAGCAAAGGCCGTGGATTGGCTCCATGTTCGGGAAGCTTGGCTGCAATGAATACGGCCTGCATTAGCTGCGTAAGCCGGCAAAGGAGCCGCCGATGAAGGTCCGCTGATCTGCGACCGCGTGGGGAGCGCCTGACCATATCTCGGCGTCGTGATTTGCCATCGCATCGACGCTGCATCAGCTGTGGGAGGCCAATGCAGCCGGTACACTTAGCTCAGCCGGATCGTACGATATTTGCCTTGCAGATGCAAGGTTTTCCGGCACCTTAGCTCGGACTTCGCGACGGACGACGAGCTATGTTGAGACGTGATTGACAAGGCTTTGGCGGTGGCTTTGGAATACTTTTCTCAATTTTCGAGGCACCCGGCGCTTTCTGAAATGGAAAAAAAGAAAAGAAAGGGTTTACGTAGTTGGCTGGCCGGTGCAGCAGAAGGCTGCATGCTGCTCACATTCGCTACGACACCGCGAGCTGGCGGGTGCTAAAGCAGTGGTTGGTTCAGACGTTATGGCTCGGTCCGTGGCCATTTGAGCCGCAGAACGTGAAGCTAAAAAGAGGCCAGTTTCCCCCGTCTCAGGACTGAACTTCTACAGAGCCTTTCTTCGTCTTCGAATCGCACCGCTACCGCCAAGTCATTCAGGCGCTACCGAACACCATGAGCCTCTCCGACTCGAGCACCGAGGAGAAATTTACTCAGAGGTGGTCTGACTTCTTAGCAGACTCTCCAATCTCGATCGCTTCCTCAGCCAATCCTGTTAGTTCCTGTGGTACTTTGTCGGGGCAAGGAGCGGAAGAGCTTGACGCCAACCCTGGTCTGGATCCCGATTCCAAATTTACAACCCCCAGCAGTTCATCTTCGCATGATTCTTCGCATGTTGTGGGAGGCACAGCCACAATTCCTTCTGCTGATAACGGAGACCGCATTCGAGCGCTCATGGCCAAATACGCGCAGGTAATGAGCGGCGACGCTGCTCAGACTCAGGGTGTCAGCTCCGATATTCTGGCCAATCAAGGTAGTCAAGATCTAGATGCTATGCAACCGGCTACGGGTTGGCTAACCCAGCTCTATAGGGGAACACAAGGCGATTCTCCCTGATTCCGACAGGCACGGCAACCGAATCGATGGAAAGCCCACCAAAACGGACGCACCGCAGAGGAACCCCACGTCGCGGGGTTCTCGACGTGAGAAAAAGGGTCGCTCTAGAGCCCGAAGCCGCGTGCAGAAGGGCGCGTCGGTGAGCCGCCGCCAGGCGTATGCCTTTGAGCGTCTGGGAGGGGCACGACAGGCGACGGGTGGCATTATCGAGTATCAAGTTTATTGGGAGCCCACCTGGCTGCCAATCGAGCACCTGCAAGGAAATGACGCCATTCAGGAAGCGAAAGACTTGGTTGTCGCTTTGTTTGGCTCAAATACGTGGCACAAGGAGGCAGGAAAGCTAGGGTTGATCTACGAGCATGGCCGAGAGTAAATGGCAGTAAATAGCACATGGCTGTGTACCTAGTTTGTAATTGACTACCATTTCGCGCTGTACAATTCAGCTCCAAAAAATTCGTCTTAGCCACGATAACATCTTCTTTATCGCATGGGGTCCTTCCCCGGCGTGAACGTGTCCAAGCCTATTGTACAGATTGTACAGAACGTCTCAGCACACCAGGCACACCCCGCTTCGTGCTGTTATAGTTAAACTCATCCCCCTTCCGTTTCCTTCCCGCCTTAGAAAGTTGAGACAATCGCTTGTGTTTAGGTGGTGGTAGGACGGTTGCCTGATCGAAATCGATCACCATCACGCGGCATCGCTCAGCGTTCCAGAGCAGGTTAGGCTCACGTTCGTCTTGGTGGTTCACACCATTCTCATAGATCGTTTGTATGGATCGCTGCACCTCCCATTCCAGATTTGACAGCGTCGTATCCATCGCCACCCCAGCCCATGACATCAACATCATATGGATCACGTACGCGCCGCCAGGCAAGAGGTAGCCAGGACGGAACGAGACCATGCCCAGGTGCACAGGCACCACGTCTCCCTGAAGCTTTTCAAGTCGCTGATAGATACTGCACTCGTGCTCCAGGCGCCTCGGACGTGCGGACACGGTGCCCTTGCCAACAAAAGTGTAGCCGAAGCGTGCCAGTTCTAACTTGAACAGCACGCCACTAGAACCATATTTGCGCCGGCCGATGAGGGCATCACAACTCCCGTACGGGTCCTGACGCAGTTGCTCGCTCATGAGTTTAGTCAACTCCTGAGCGTCGATCGGGTGGCGTGTGTTGCCGCCAACACCGTGATAGAGCACATTAGGGCACCTGCTGTCTAGTTCACGACCCAGCTTGAGGCCAAGAAGGCAGGCTTGTGTGCAGTATTGTTTCGTGGGTGCCGGAGCAGAGCCTCCGGTGCCTTTGTCTTTGCTCTTCCTACTGGAGTCCTTCTCTCCCTTGTTGACGCTGGCTCCTGCTCCGCGCTGGCGTTGATAGCCCTCTGCTCCGCCTTCTTCATCCTCATCGCGCGACTTGAGAGGCGCCGTAGAGCCCTTGCACGATCGCAAAGGATATTTTCGAGCCACCGGGGAGTCATCACAAGCAAAAGATTTATCTGTGCCGCGCGAGGGCATAGATGAAGATGAATCTGTGCCATCTGACTCCTGCGGAGTAACCGGGTCCGTGTAAGCTTCCCTTTTCCATTTTTTCAGAATGCCCTCGGCCTGATTCATTGCCTTCTTGAGCGGACGGCCCGTAAGCGCCTGAGAGCGGAGGCTCAACAGACAAAAGCTGGCAAGCTGAGCAACCGCAGTCTGAGACACTTGTTCGACATGAAGCTCAGCTGTTGGCCGAATCACCATTTTGTCTGGCACGCAAAGGTGCCAGCGCAAAACAAGTGGCTCTGCTCGGTCGTAATAAAGAAGCACCAAAGATTTTCCAGCGGCGACATAGCCATACCCGACCCCATACCACAACATATAATTGAAGACTTGTATCAGTGCCATGGCAATCCGCGCTGCTTCTCGCTCTTTCGTTCGAAGCGTCGAGTCTGTTTTGTACTGGTCGGTCTGCGCCCACTCGTAGACATCCATGAACAGCGTCTCCTTTTCAAGAGCGGCGTCGAGATCCTCCACGGCAAACTTGTGCGCAGCCTTGTAATCATACATGAAAGCTGGGCTCTCGTTTTCGTCTATGCCTGTTCGGATGCCACCTCCGTCAGGTTGCTGCTTTCCCCTCCCCGTTTTTGTTTCAGCTCCAATATCTTCGTTGAGGTCCTTAAAGTTGCGAATGCCATTTATAAACGTGAGATCTGTGGTTTGGTACTTCTGGCGTAGCCCCCTGTCAGCCCAAACGGGCTCCAGAATCATCCACGTAGGGTCTTCGACTGCTGTCTTTTCGAAATGGTCGATAGCATTCTCATAACCGGCTTTTTTCCGCTCGAAATTGATTCCGTTATCTCTTGTTGTGCTCTCTTGTTGAAAGAGTCGCTTCTCGCCGCAGATGCGGATGATATCGTCGAAGTGTTCTCGTCGCTGGCTGTCGGTAAAGGCATGCCAAGGGCGAAGCCACCTGGGATAGTATTTACCGTCGACCGATGTCGCCAAGCCAGTAGAGCTCTCCGACGGGCCAGCGAGCCTGAGTTTTTGGTACAGGTCGAAGTGGCAGTTGTACAAGTACTCCGCTAGAGTCGTCTTTTGGTTTTTGCGCCGCTCTGTTTCCTTTTCGCGTCGCTCTTTCTCCTTTTCGCGTCGCTCTTTCTCCTTTTCGCGTCGCTCGTTCTCCTCACGCGCCTTTGCTTCTTCCTTTTCGCGTCGCTCGTTCTCCTCTCGCGCCCTAGCTTCCTTGAGTTGTTTTTTAAGGTCTTCGATTTCTTTTTCGGCCATCGTTGAGGCAACCGTTTTGCGTTGTTGCACCAGTCTGCTTCTTATAGGCTTCGTCACGTAGCTCGGCTTGTTGCATTAGCTTTTCCAGCTGTTCTTTTTTGACCAATCATGAATTAGGAACACGATTGGCAAGAACTAACGCGGGCTTTTCGCCGTGTCGAAGATTTGTTTGAAAGTATCGCCTCTGTAACCCAGAGGCCTGTCGCGCGTTCCAGCGACAAACGCTTAGTCATGTCATGTGACGGGCGGACAAAAAGTAACGTTCGAGTTTGGCAGACGCCTCGCCTATTAAATAATCCGGGACGGCCTTTGGATGGCCTGCACCTTTGTGGGTATTTGCGTTGACAAACAATCGTTCTCGTCGTAGCCTTGATGCCCAATTTCCCCTCCTCTTGTAGTGCATTTTCCGCAGTATGAACCTAAAGACCACAGTAAGACTGCCCTCCCTCTTACGTTATGCCAAGCCGTATTGATAAATATGCCTCGCGTTCTTCTAGAACCGAACCGAACGAAGGCGCCGAAGCCACGAACGATTAGGATCACATGCTCGAACTCCACCTTGCGTCTTCAACTCAAGTGTGACCTAGCTCCATCGAACAGAACTCTGTATCTCCTGCGACAGATATTCGGAACCTCACACTGACATTGAACCGCCGAACTATACTACTGCGCTCGCACTTCCAGAAGCCTGCATGGTCGTTGGCGCCATGGCCATCACGGAAGCAGATCTGGTGAGATATTGCCTACGCCGTTGAATAGGCCTTAGCTAACAACTGCAGAGGGATAGCTGGCAGGACTCGACGACGATGCAATTCGCGGACGAACATAAGAAGCCGGTGCATTTGTTCGAACAAACAAGTTACGATAGAGACTTCTATTGCAAGGCATGCGAGGACATTCTATTCAAAGATGAGAAGGGCATAACTGTATGGGATACCCACGGTAGTGGACAGATCAAAGTCCCAGCGGGCATACGCGTCTTGGCGAAAGGGGGCTGGGCTATTTGCAAGTGAATAATTTTATCAACTATATAAAACCTGCACGCTTTGAAAACATTCTCTCCAGCCGATGCGCAACGTGACAATGATGCAGGAGCCGGGATAAATGTGGCCACTGACACAAGATGTCTCAATTGCCAGCCCATCTTGTATCTCCTTTGCCCATGTGTGGGTTGTCGTTACGCCGCGTACCACAGTACTGCCCAGAACCGCGCCAATCTGACTTTTAATCGCGCGTTCCAGCGCAAAGGGTTCTGCAAATTCTTAGCGAGGTTTTATTGTGGTTTATGTTAGCGTACCTGAAACGATAGGCTGCGGTAATTGGTGCCCAAATAGTGTCCTAAGCAGCTCAGTGTCGAAGCCAACAGTCATCCTCATGATACCATCATACCGCTCGTCTACTGGCAAAAACGTTGTTATGTCTCGAACGGCACTTGTTGTCGGAATGGCAAATGAAGCGTGGATCGCTTTCTGAGAAACGCCGGTGAAGCACCAGCACCCCTGTCCGGCCAAGGAATATTGCACAGCCAATTGAGTCGAGCCCTTGCCTACTCGCCGGACTTTCTTGTGATCTAGGTTTCTTAGTTGAATTGCAGACATAGGTTTGGGGTCCTTACCGTTAAAAAACTGCTCATACTCGTCGCCTTCGACATTGCACAGTCGTACTACCTTGTCAATGTCATCATTTCCAGCGATAACATGAAGCAGATGTCTAGAGGCCACCTCAGTCCTTCGTATAAGCACATCCAGTTGCTCGAGTTTCAGATCTCGGAGGCCTTTCTGTGTGAGACATAATCCGCAGATTTTGACGGACGTGCAATCCAGTTTTCGAATGGCCTCAGTCTTGGGATCATTTCGTGTCCCGAATACGTAGACAAGAAATCGTCTGAGTCTTACTAGGATATGTGGCTCAAAGGTCGTAAAATCTGGCGACAGTGCGGTCAATGCAGGTCTCAAAAGATCGAGAATTTCCAACTCGCACCGTAGCCTGTTCACAGCTTCGAGTGCACTCCCGACGGGTACATTGCCTGCTCTGAGAAGCACCTCCGCGTCGAAGGAGTTAAACAATGATGAGACTTGCTGCAAATATTCTTGTGCATCCATGTGGCAGGGAGTGTGAATCGATGGAGGCGGGTGGTTTTGGAACGAAGCAGGATGGGTAGCCAAAGGAGGGGCAGGGTAACGCTTTTTGTGCCCGTCCAGGGTTTGGGCTGACAGACGCAGGTGACGTGGCAATATAAGCTCAAGCAGGGGGTAGAGCCAGATTGGTTGTACCTAGAGCCAGAATGTCGTACAATGATCCACTTAGAATATGAACGCAACCAATTAGCAAACGCCCTCACTCGCAGCTTGCATCTGAAGGAAACACATCGGCGATAATAGCAACGTGAAGCCCGGTCCAAATCGGTTGGATGGAGTGCGTAGATGTTGACAATGTGCTGTGGCTGCATCGAGTATGCACATGGCCCTGATGTATCACATTGCTAGAAACAGCGGCCAGCTCTAATGTAGCCAGCGGAGGGCCCAAGGCTCTCCTCAAACATTAGCTAGGCTTGCTGGACTATATAAATGCCAGTTCCAAGATACGAAATTGATATCTGACATTAGTAGAAACACAATACAGTCGCTATTCACTTTCTATTCACTATTTCCTCGTTCGTGTGCGTTTTCGCAAACCATGGCATCCAACGTCCTTGGCGCTCTTTACTCGCAGGTATCCGTCTTGGACACCTTATTCCCTGGTTTTAGCATTGCATTAAGCTATATCCAACCTCTGACGTCGGGCAAATCTCATCTCGGCGCCCGGCTATTCTGCCTGTATGGCCTGGTCACTTTCTTGATAAGGTTTGCGCATGGCCGTGTTGCTAGGATCGTGGAGAAATATTTCAGTTAGTCTACCACGTTGATGTCACAGGGCTACCAAACTCTAACCGTTCTCAGCGTTTTCTATGGAGGTTCTCTATACCGATGATTCGTACGACACCCTGAGGAACTGGGTGCAATCTCAGCCGTTCGCCACAGAAACTCGATCCACGATTGTGACTCTCGAAAAGCGAGCCGAGCCGGGGAACGGAGCGACAAAGAACACATTGCAGTACAGTCCAAAGAACTTAAGCAAGTCTTTTTGGTACAAAAGCAAGCTTCTTTACCTGCGCGCTGTCCCAGAAGAAGGATACTTGCATCGTGAACGGTTTCTGCTCTCCTGCATGGGTATGTCGAACGGAATTCTGAAAGAATTTCTTCACGATTGCCAGGTCACGCTGGAGAAACAAACGGAAAGCAAGACCGCAATTTACATGAACAGCGATGACCGCTGGAATCTCGCTACGCGGCGGGGTCAAAAGCGGATAGATACTGTCATCCTTCCCGAGGACGTGAAAAAGGACTTCTTTGACGATATTGCGGAGTACCTTGACCCAGAGGCCGTAGCTTGGTACGCCGAGCACGACCAGCTCTACCACCGTGGCTACTTGCTCCATGGCGCGCCCGGAACTGGCAAAACAAGTCTCAGCTTGGCGGCTGCTGGACAGTTTGGTCTAGACGTCTACGCGATGAACCTGTCCAAAGTCAACGATGCGAAACTGAGCGACCTAATGCGCAAACTGCCAACACGATGCATCCTCCTCCTAGAGGACATCGATGCAATCGAAAGCGCACAGAGTCGTGAAAACAGCGATGCTAGGTCGAGCACAAGCAGCAGCGTGACACTCTCTGGGCTTCTCAACGCGATTGATGGAGCAGGTTCCGTGGAGGGAAGAGCTTTGATCATGACAACTAACCATGCTGATCGCCTCGACCCGGCTGTAACTCGACCAGGACGTGTGGACAAGAAGGTTGAGTTCGGGTTAGCAAGTCGAGAGATGCTGCTGGAGCTGTTCCGATACGTCTATCTGCCCTTGCCTAGCAAGACCGAGAGAGTAGAAGACAAGGACGAAGGAGTCGTCAACAACCAAGACGCTCAGGATACCCAGAAGCATATCCAGGAGCTGGCAGCGATGTTCGCTGATCGTGTGCCTGCCATGAAATATAGCCCGGCTCAGATCTTATCGTTTCTAATTGCACACAGGCATTGGCCTCGAGACGCCGTGGAAAATGCCATCTCCTGGGTTGAAAAAGAAGGGGGAGGTTTCATTCCTTTGAAGCGCCACACTTCTACGATGAACACGATGGAAGAAGACCTGGACGCAG
>NW_007930915.1:13476-27190 GCF_000280675.1 Beauveria bassiana ARSEF 2860
CTATAGTTGCACGCTGCATAGCTGCTAGAAGGCGGCTGGGACAGTCTATGAATTAACAAACAAACAAACAAACAAACAAACAAACAAACAAACAAACAAACAATCACGCAGATGCGTACCGGCAAGATGGGCCTGGGCGCGCACCTCAATAAAGCGGACACAGACATAGGAACAGCCTGGCAAGCACCGATTCCCGCAAGAAAGACTGATCGCTTGGATTATGGGAGCAATGTGTCTATAATCATGCGCTGCATAGCTGCCATACACTTGACCAAAAAGTACGCATGCGTACCTGGTCATGGGGTATAGTGGTTTATCACTCGTCTACGCTTAGCGTGTTCAAGGTGGGTTAATAATTAATAATGCCTTTGATTGCTAGATTGGCTAGCTAGCTCCGCTGGTAAGGATGATCGACTTGCTCCACGCCTCGGACTCCCTCACGGCTAGCGACCCCTTGGATATCTCCCGACCCTTGCGGAGACTGATTCTACCTCTTGACATTGCAGGGGCATCCTCACCTCACCCACTCCAGTTCGCGACTTGTCGCGGGATCATGCTTGTCTTCCTCCCTCGGCGCCTAGCTGCACATAGACCGCGAGTTTGTTGCTGGTATGTAGTAGACATATTTGGAAAAAAGACCCCGCTTCAGCAGCTAGGGCTGGTAACAAGTACGAGCAATATTGCGGTTGCTGGTACTTGGCAAGGCATGGGCGGGTGGCTGCTGGCGCATTGATGAACCTGTTGCTGGTACCCTGGCCGCTAAAGCACTGGTACCAGGTAGGCGCTGGCAGTGTTCAAGTGCAGGCTGCTGGTACTAGCTAGGCGCTGGCAACTTACGCTAATGAGCTGCTGATGTGGTGGGCGCCAGTAACTTGTTGCAGCCAGTTGCCAGTATAGAGAGCTGGGCGTTAAATTTCGTTGCTGGTACCTACAGTGGGCTACGGGTGGGTTGCTAGTACTTATCTTGAATCTGCCTGTTAGTTGCCAGTATAGTGAGCTGGGCGTTAAATTTCGTTGCTGGTATCTACAGTGGGCTACGGGTGGGTTGCGAGGACTTATCTAAGTCTTTATTTATTTGTTATTATTTATTCATAGACTGTCCCAGCCGAGGGACTGAGCTACGTGGCCGTGTCGCGCGTGAAAACGCTGCAGGGTCTGATGCTGGATGGGCCGTTTGACGGCAGTCATCTTACATACGTGTCGCCTCCAGAGGGAATGAAGATGAAAATACGGGATCAGCAACTGCGAAAGCGACAAGTCCCCACGCAGAATCCTTATAGGATGGCTACGTAACTTGACTCGATGCCGTCCGTGACAGGAAAATTCTCCGTAAATGCACGTAATAGTAGGCATATGACTATTTGGTGACTGCGCAACTGCGCAACTGCTCGACTACTTGTTCAGGTTTACAGACTCGCAGCCTTCGGCTGATTACACGCCTTGCACCCGACTCCAAAGTGCAAGGTGTGACGAAGTACTTTACATTATATATTTACTCCGTGTGAAGCTAATTGTTACCGACAGCCGACCTTCTTGGAGAATATGCGTATGCGAGGGTAGCATCGCCAAAGTCGTAGACTCCTACGACGACGGCGGTGTGTTACATCTAGCATCACCACAGTTTCCAGTGACGTCTTCCTCCCGGTACGTTTTAACGCAGGTATCCGGTGATAAATAAATAAATAAATAAATAAGGCCAAAATTTAGTTTCTGGTACCTACGGACTGAGGGAAGGGTGTTGCCAGTAACGCCCAGCCTTACGGTCAAATGAGGGCGGGTGGTTGCTGGTATATCGCTGCGGCCTGCTGCTGGTAACGCTGACTGTCAAAGTACTGGTATCTGATAGGCGCTGGTAGCAGTCGAGTGAAAGCTGCTGGTACTGGCTAGGCGCTGGCAACTCCTACTGTGCAGCTGCCAGTACCAGGCGAGCGCCAGCAACTGATCTCAGCCAGTTGCCAGTACGCCTTAAATCTAGCTGCTGGCAACCTGCAGGAACTCTGCACGTTGTTACTGGCAATCTACGCGCTGGAGAGTCGACTAACCGCCCACGGTGCGGAGTACGCCGACGATTTTTGCCAGCAACTTGGGCTAAAGTTAGCTAGCCGATCCTGAACCACTAATTGGCGCCTTCTGGCCACGCCTTGAATCTAGCTGCTCGTAAATGGCAGGACGGTGACGTGGGCTGCACGCTGTTATCTGCATCGTACCAAGGGAGGCTGTAATATGTGCAGCGACTGATGGCACGGGAAAAAAGCCGCGCTGAACGCTCTCACTGTGGAGCCCGTCGACGGCGCCAGTAACTTGTTGCAGCTAGTTGCCAGTATAGCCAATTAGATAGATCGGTCAAGCGCTCAGTGCTACCTAAACAATCCGCTACAAAGCCGCCTAAGTGCCTTAGGAGAGTTCATTATTTATTTATTTATTTATTAACTCATAGACTGTCCCAGCCACCTTCTGGCACAGCGTGTAACTATACGCAAGTTGCTCCCACAATCCAGATGGTGGGAAAGAATCGTTCCTGCTAAGTAACGGGCAAGGTTCCACAGGCATAGAAATCCACATCATCCTCTTGGTCTGGACGATTTATTCAATCTATCTAAGCGATCTTGGTACAAAGAGGAAGAATTGAGGAAATAAGAAGAGAGGACCAGGGGATCTCTCGTCAAATATTTGGGGTGCGCACTGACCCTAGCCCTGGACAACGCAACGAGGTCGTCAGGCCAAGTCTCTTTCAGGGTCTAACCCGTGACACTGCCTCGTAGCAAATTAAGCTAAAAATCCGTCAAATCATCATCTGAACTCGACAATGGGGCATCTATAGCTACCTAAAGAGCATCTCGAGCCTTCTGCCACCTTAAAGCCATAAAACACGGCGCGCTGCAGCCTTCCTTCCGTTGGATACGCTTAGATCAAACGGTTTTGAGCGGAGCAGACGTACAGAGGTATCCTTCATTTCGTCGTTGATGAGCTGAGGTTATACACTGAGGACATTGCAGGCTTGGTCTTCCATATACTTTTTAGCATAACTATCAAACGAAAGAGTATCTAGCATCATTCAGCGAATTGCAAAAGCTTTGAAACTTGGTACCGGAACTCTTTCACGCGTGGAATATCCCAGCCCTTCCCAATCCTGACCGCCATTTCTGCCATCCCCGAGACTTGAATGCACGTATGCAAGAGATTTTTCGGAATAATCTTGTAAATTCATTGGCAAAACCTCTTAGAGGACACAGAGTGAACGGGTTTATGTTATCCCTCTTGCTGAAAAAATATGTTAGCTCGAATGTATCGGCACAGTAAGCACGCAGCACTTACACGAAATCCTCGGCGGCATCAGAGAAAGCAAGCAATAAGAGACCCGATGAGCTGGCAAGTTTCTTCCAACGGCGGCCTATCTTGAGCTTATAGGACAAGTCGCGTTGACCAATTATCTTGGCTTTAAGGCCTGAAAGAGCGAGGTATTGGTCGAACGCTATGGTGGCTGCGGATTTTCCCTACGCTCTTCCCCGTTGTCTTTTTGGAGTTGGATTCGGGCTTGCATGGTGGACGGGGCAACTTGGAGGAGAGAAAAGCAAAGAGGGGAAAAGGGTACTTGATTGGCTAGCCTAGCCTGGAAACGCACCCATAAAAGTTCAATGCTGGGTCGGAGACCAAGGCGTTCATGGATGATTTTAGTCATGTTTATGTTGCATTGTTTTCAACTTGACTGTTTCTTATCGTTCTGCTATCCGTCTTCGACGCAGACGGTCCACTCTGCATACTACCCATATTTTGAAAATCTTTTTACGGTACAATTTGGAATGGTACACTGGTCTTCGTTGAATTTCTCCAAAGTCTCGCTAGCAACATCAATGCCCTCATCCATACACCCGTCCGTGCCGTCCATTTGAAACTACTGCTCGATGCCGCGAAGATATGCTACGACAGCTGGTGTAAGAATACTGTCCATAACAAGTTGATTTGCGGATTCGATGACCCAAGTCTGACAGTTCCTCTGCGTGATTTTCTTTCCTGGCGCAGTCTATATAATCCATCAATGAGAAAAAAAATTACGAGGCCAACAACATGGTATTGTTATCGGTAACGAATTTGCAGACTTACCTTATCATCCACTGTGTTCAGTGTCTTCCCGGGAGCCTCGATCTTGTGAAGACTAGCCTCAAAGGCGCAAACTGGTAGAGTATCAATTTTGCGTATGCCATGGTTGAACATGGCTGCCTCATTGAAGTATTCGCCGTCTACCCACTGAAGCGGGATCCTCTTGCTGGGTCTGTTTCCTGTGGCGCGAAAATCATGGCTGCGCTTGATCTCGAACTGGAATCCGTTTCTAACGTCTCCGGTCGCATGAACTAGGACACCGGTTTCTAGGTCATGATGTGAACAGATCCAGTATGCCCAGTGGTCCTTGAACGGGGAGCCATTGTAAATAAGCAGCTCAACGAGAAATGCTCCAGCAGGCCCCTTAAGGCTAACAGATGGCGGCTTTGGCAATACAGGATCGCCAGCAGCAGAGCGGCGACTGCCGCTAGGCGCTGGGGGCGGGGGTGGAGGGGGAGGTGCTCGGGAAGACATAGCAATGAAGCAAAGTAAACAAGGGCACTGGTTTGATAATTTGCAGAACAATTCTCTTTCATAGTCAATGGACTTTCTATTGACAAGGAGGCGAAGGATCAGTTAATTAATAGTTTACAAGGCTCACCCCATTGACGTCGCGACGCGTCATCTAAGCCCACGGAATCCTAGACTTTTAGCATAGCTAATACGTGAAGTTCTGCGGCGGCTAGCGAAAAGATATGAGAGGCCAGATGCTGCAGACAACTTGTGTCAAGTAGATCACCACTCCACCACGGCGGCTGTGGCAAACTGAAATTCGTTGCTTCGAGAGTTTGGTTGGTGGGTGCTCATGAGCGGGGTCGACAAGCTAAAAGAGGAGTTCTGATACGTAATACTGTTGGCAGTCCTGTGGCGCCCGCTAAGTCGTCCATAGCCCACCAACTACCCTCGGTGCCATTCCTTGACCTTTCATATACTAATTTATGCACCTATAATTTGGAAGGCGCTTGGAGGTCCTAACTTTTATTCGGCCATCGGCGTTCTGAATCTCAATGACTCCATCAAAAGAATACCTCCACAGCGCCGTGCTAGACCCTGTGAAGGTCAACCACAGCAGTTTTTTTCGTGAAGGGCGAGCTAGTGCGCTCCCCTCCCCAAACGAAATAAGATTGCTGAACGGCAACTCAGGCGGCGTGCGTGCAGGGGACTTTTATCGCCCGCCCCCGGTACGCATCCCGTCACTTGGCCTACTTGTCAAGTACGGAGCCGATGTTACTGCTCGGGAAGCAAAGGCCCAAATGATGGTCCGCGAGAAGTTGGGTGGCCAAGTCCCTATTCCTGAAGTGTTCGGATGGACCATGGATGAAGGCCAAGTCTTCATTTACATGCAGCTGGTCGAGGGAGACACTTTGGAAGCGAGATGGGAAAACCTAGGTGAAGTCAACAGACGCTCTGTGTGCGCCCAACTGAGGTGCATGGTTGATTCGTGGCGAAGCTTAACGCAGGACAACCACGAATGTTACATTGGTTGGTGATCTGCCTCAGAAAATACCTGTAGGGTTGTTCCACCACTGACCAGTTAAATAGGTGCTTCATACGGACAACCTCTCGGTGATATCTTCCTTCAAAAACGCCCAGAACTTGTTGGCCCATTCAAAGGACCGGATGCAATCGAGCAATTCCACCATGCCTGTGGCATTGACGTTGCTCAGCACACGTCTATCGTCTTCACACATGCAGATCTTGTCGCACCGAATATTATTCTTTCCACAGATACGGATCCAACGGTGGTTGCTATCATTGATTGGGCTCAGGCAGGATGGTACCCTGATTATTGGGAGTATTGCAAGGCGCGCCGCGTGGAGCTGGACTCACAATGTATCAGCCCCGAGCTTCAAGATGAATGGCGTATGAAGTACCTACCTTTAATTATGGACGTTGTGGATGAGGAATCATGTTATTTTCCTTGGCTACAATTTGTATTATCCAAAGGGATCTGAAAGGGGTATTCATCGTTCTGTATACATTAAATTAGTAATCTGGTGCATACTATGCATACAGGTGCAGAAAATCGGAGAATGTATTCGTTCGCATCACTGGCTTCTCCATGCCAGCTTTGACCGGACGTCGTATGTAGAATGCTGTACGCTTACAACAAGCATCGATTCCGCCACCCCCTACACGCGAACAAGTTCTGC
Source organism: Beauveria bassiana ARSEF 2860 (assembly GCF_000280675.1). Classification (NCBI taxonomy): domain Eukaryota; kingdom Fungi; phylum Ascomycota; class Sordariomycetes; order Hypocreales; family Cordycipitaceae; genus Beauveria; species Beauveria bassiana. Next base: position 19,728 of record NW_007930915.1, read on the forward strand.
GCGAATTGACCCTCAGCAATTCCAGGAGATCCCCTCGTTGAAAACGTCTGCGAGGCAATGTTAGGCAACATTGTTCGTCTGCCAACCTTGCCTGGGCAGTTACACGCTCGGGCCATTCTCGTAATCTTTTTGTCGCTCCGTAGCCGACCTCTTTTGGTGCTCCGGTCTGGATCGCCAGGGGGTGGAGACTTAGATGAAAAAGAACTTAAGTATATATTGGAAATAGCCGAGTGTATACCTTCTTCTGTGTTCTTTGTGAAACTTGTAAACGAGGAAACTCAGTTGTACTAATGGCTTGCGTAAACATCGATGAGCTAGTCGAACGCATGGCGGCGCTGAGTTTGCAGAGCAACAACATCACAACTGACTGTGTCACCGTGGCCCTAGATGAAAATGTTCATAGTGGCAGCCCCGACAGCAATGAGGACATCGAGATGCTGGATTATTCTGATACAAGTCGCAACCAAGTCGCGTTACAAGGCGCGTGATAGCTTGTTTTCCTGCAACTTTATCCTTTCAAAGTTAAGTATGCATCGCGACGCAGTACGGCTAACCAAGTGATAGACGCATTTGCTATAGCAACCCCCCAGAAGGCTCGCCACAATTCCAAAATTACCAAGTCGAAGCGAAAGCGAATTATCCCGATGCATGCGAAACTTGAACTAAGCAAGAATTTTGTGCAACTCGATGCCACACGGAGTTTTGCGCAGACATGGGAGGCGACATTCATTGCCTGGATGGCGCTGTTGAGCATTACGCAAATAGCGCCTTTTGGCACCATTCGAGCGGCTTGCCGCGGCTGTTCGTGCCCTTGACGGAGTCATTAGCGGCAAGGATGAGCCATACCCGCCTCCTAGATTTGGATATGTACAGCTATTCCATTTTCTTGAATCACTGAGGAGCAAGATAGAACGTGTCAAGAAGCGTAGGCTCATTGAGCCAGAAAGCCACCGCACCAATGCTGCGCTAGCATATGAGCTCTATCGTAACGCGCAAGACACTCCCGCCACTACAACCCATTTGCGTCGTCTCAGACTTATCGGCAGCCGTTGGAAAGACGCTGTTCGCTACTCACCCTTTTTACTGCTCGCTTTCTCCAAAACTGCGGAGTCTTTTGCGTAAGCGCATTACAAATTCAAAGAGTAATTTATAGCTAATTCTCCACAGGAAGTCTCCTTCGAAAGCAGATAAGACAACATTTCGAAAGTTAGTTTTGAATGCTTTGGATGCTGTGCCTGATCGGCTGAAGAAAGTTTGCGCTGAACTTTCTAGCATTGCCGAACGCGAAGCTGCTAGCAGCACGCCATCTGATCACATCATAAGGAGCGGACTTATGGATTGTGTTAGGGAATGTCTTTTGGGACCCGAAAGAGGCTGAATTTAAGAGCTTCGAAAGTTTTGGGGTGTGGGCAGCGATGAGGTGGTCCGCGTTGGTATAGGCTTGTTTGCTCTCTGGAAATAAGGGGAGATCCAGGTCGGAGAGTTGCTACGGCGTGTATATATTCACGAATGAAACATTCTTGAGCCTATGAACTCTCAGGTTCGCGTAGGCCAAATATAAAGCATGCTCAGTATACGAAGCTATGAGTGAACAATGCTAGAGTTTAGCAAGCTTCTTAAAGAGTCTGAGAAGCTCGGAATTCAAGGCGCTACGGAGGGTGTAACGCTCCAAGTAGGTGGCCGGTGGTGTAAACTTTGCTCCCACTGAGCTGAGACACACACCTGCCCTGGCTCTCACTCGGTCTTTCATCGCTATCTAGCTTTCTTAATGTCAGAATACCCTTTTCCCTGACGGCCAATAAAGACGACCATCAAAAAATTGATTGGTACGATTCGGCATAGAGGGTCACTGCGTGGCAGAACTTTTAAGGTAAATGAAAGTAGCGTCTTTTAGCAGTAGACTCCCAACTTATAGCGCTACGTTTCTTTTAGAACCCGGCTCATTAAGTACCTAGCCGTGCACGCTTTTTTGCAGTTTGGGTTGGGCAATGTCCAAAATCTGTGGTCGTTAGGGGCTTCCTACGCGAGCCTGTGGTTTTTCTGCGGAAAGAAGAGAAATGACAAGCATGGTAAGTAAGTGCATAAAGTGTTGACCTGCTTTAGTTTCCTGGCTCCATCGTGAGCTCTGCAAGTGATTAGCGCGTCACGGCACATGTCCGAATTCCTGAGCCTCGAAGCTTTTATCTAAATACCATGAGCAAAAACATAATACATTACAGTACACTGATGGCAGCGGCATTGACGGCCACGTCGGGGCTGCCGCAATACTGGCGCAGGACAACCGCGATTATATTAGGAAAGTTGAGTACCTGGGCACATCAGACATGACTACCGTGTACGCAGCAGAGCTAAAAGGGCTGGTCCTAGCACTGCGATTGTTGGCGGAGGCCTCACAGGCGGGTGCACGTCCAGGCCGCTGTGCTATCTTTACCGACAACCAGGCCGCCATTCAAGCTATGCAAAATCCAAAGCACCCATCCGCTCAGTATATCCTTGCGGAGGCCATACAAGAACTCGACAAAATCCGGACCGAAGGATGGGATGTGCAGCTCCGATGGATCCCGGCACATGTAGGCGTACCCGGCAAGCCGCCGATAAGGCAGCCAAAGACGCCGCCCGAAAGCACGGGGATCCATCAGAGCCGACTTCCCTGCGTACTCTCATGGCACCCACCAAGACCATCATCCACAAGACCATGCGAGCCGAGTGGGCAGCTTCCTGGGAAATGGCCAAGCACGGAAGAGAGCTCTTCCGACTTGGGGTCAAGCCCGGGAAAACTGCACTCGACTTGTGCCGCGGGACATACAGGGCCGTCAGCTCTGTGATCACGCAGATGCGCAAGGGCAAGATTGGCCTTGGAGCGTATCTCCACGCCATCAACAAAGCAGACACCGACAAATGCCAGTGCGGCTATGGACCTCAGACCGTGCGACATGTCCTGCTCGAATGCAGAAACTGGACAGACGAACGACAGCAAAGGTGGGCAGGCAGACAGCCGTGCGTTGATCTAAAACGCATTCTCTGTAGCTCGTCAACCGCAGTGCTTGCAGCAAAAATGATCCTGAGGACGGGACTGCTAGGACAATTTCGAGCAGTCCCGTCCACCGTACTCCAATACAAAACGTAGACGAGTGATTTTGGTTATATAGAGATTGAGGAGGGGCAGGAAAGGCCTGACAAGTTCAAAGAGACAGAACAGATAGAATAGCTGTAGGCGAAGAGCAACCATAGGTCCCGTCGATTGACAGGGACGAATCTCTCATGCAGGAACCGCTTGGCAGGCATAATTTTCCGGCAAGAGAGACAAATCCCCCGGATTGTGGGAGCAATTTGTCTATAGTTGTGCGCTGCATAGCCGCCAGAAGGCAGCTGGGACAGTCTATGATTTGATGAATAAATAATAAATAAATAAATAAATAAGTACTAGCAACCCACCCGTAGCCCACTGTAGGTACCAGCAACGAAATGTAACGCCGAGCTCTCCATACTGGCAACTGGCTGCAACAAGTTACTGGCGCGCCCGCCACATCCTAGCAGCTCACTAGCGTAAGTTGCCAGCGCCTAGCTAGTACCAGCAGCCTGCACTTGAACACTGCCAGCGCCTACCTGGTACCAGTACTTTAGCGGTCAGGGTACCAGCAACAGGCTCATCAATGTGCCAGCACTCACTAAATTACAACTCCCAGCAGCGTCTAGTTGCCAGCCTAGAAGCTGAATAAGTTGTCAGCAACCACCATTAAAATAAACAGGCTAGAATTAGCCTTGCTCGTTAGGTCTCGAAGCATTGCCAGCAACTACCTGCATCGGCTAGCACTAAGTTATCAAACAAATGCATGGACATTACCAGCAACTACATACAGCACATTTGTTTCTCTGGCTTGTACTAGCCAGCCATCACGAATCACGCATTTAATTTAGCACGCCCGAATAAACGTGTTAAAGTCAACTAAAAACCACGGACACATATATATAGCACATATGCCAAAGGCCAACTTTTGGTTTGTGATTTTATATTGAGAACTAAAAATTGCCAGAACTCTCGTCATGGCAATGGTTTGCGCTGCCTTAGTTTAAACGATCTTAACATGACGGCACTGAGTTTTCAGAGCAACACCCTCTCCTGTGAAACAGTCACCATGTCCCTAGATGAAAACGCCGATAGTGGCAGCTTCCACGGCAGTGAGGACATCGAAACGCCGGACTTCTTCGAAGAAAATTGCAACGAAGTCTCTTTACAAGGCGCGTGATCGCATGTTTTGTTGCAGCTTTTAGGCATCCAAAGTTAAGCATGCATATCGCTTTATTACGACTAACCAGGTAGATAGACTCATCAGCTTTATCGGATGTGGCACTTGGGCTCAGCAGGAACTTTGTACGACTCGATGCGACACAATTTTTTGCGCGAACCTGGGAGCCGACGTTCATTGCCTGGACAACGCTTTTGAGCATTACGCAAATAATGCCGAGTGTCCCGCTTACAGTCGACAGCCTCGCCCCGGCTGTACGTGCCCTAGACGGAGTCATTAGCGGCAAGGATGACCCATACCTTCCTCCTAGATTTGGACATGTACATCTATTCCACTTTCTGGGATCACTGAAGAGCAGAATAGAGCGGGATAAAAAGTGTGGCTTTATTGAGGCAAAAAATCACGTTACCAATGCTGCACTAGCATATGAGTTCTATCGTAACGCGCAAGACAACCCCACCACCACAAGCCGTTTGCGTCGTCTCAGACTCATAGGAAACCGCTGGAAAGACGCTGTTGGCTCCTCACCATTCCTATTGCTAGCGTTCTCCAAAACCGCGGAATCCTTTGCGTAAGCGCATTCAAACCTCAAGCCAAAAATTATAGCTAATATTGCGCAGAAAATACCCTTCAAAAGCAGACAACAACACATTTCGAAGCCTGGTTCTGAAGGCTTCAAATGATATGCCGGAGGAGCTGAAGAACGTTTGCCACGAGCTATCCATTATTGCCGAACATGAGGCTGCCAACAATTCGTCCCCTGATGACATACTAAAGAGTGGGCTGAGGGATTGTGTGAAAGAATGTCTCTTGAGGCCCGAATGAAGATAATTTACGGCGGCAGATTAAAGCTTTTAGACTCTCATGCGCAACAGAAGAGGTTGTGAATCTGAAAGATGAGAAGTTTGAAATTATGAGAAAAGGTAGTGGGATCCTTGCATCGTCGCAAAGAAGTAGCTTCATGCTATTATTCCACAAGCATTGCTAGATTTAGGAGGCTTTGACTTTTATTCGATACAATTATGGTAGGTACACGTTGAGTAAGAGTGTATTTTTTGGTTTTCATAAAACATAATCTAAATATAGACTGAAAACTTCAGTGTGGTTTTAATTGCCCAGTAGCTTATTGAATTCAGCTTCATGCCATAGAGTAGTGTTCGGTTGCTGTCAAACGATCTTGCACCGCCGTTGTCGACGGCGGCGCGGCTGCCGGGTTAAGCATGGACTGCAGAGACATACCGGCTGGTTCCTCCACAAACTTAGGAAACTAAAGTACTCCAAAATATCTCTTCTGCTCCTAGAATGCTGCACCGTATTTATAGGGAGTTCGACATAGGTATGCTATTTTAGATGGTTCAAATAACGCACTTAGCACCAGGTTTATTTTAATGCGGAACTAGAATCAATGTAACTGCTCAAGCGCGACACGAGTAAGAATATGCAAGGCCATGGACAGCAGACGCTAGAGCACGTATTCTAAAAAAAAAAACGAATAGCTTGGTGCTGATGCATTTGTAAAACTCGCAATACGATGTCCACACAAGAAAGCTAGTGCGCGTGCTGCATCCCAACCATCTCGCAGTGGTTGCTGACCTTTACTACAAACACAAAACGCCAGGTGGTAGTGTGGCAGAACTGTTATAGGTCTCCGTTCCGTACGATTAACTAGAAGCTATGCTAAATACATCTTGACTTGAGCTCTTATATCTCCTTCCAAAAGATTACTTCCGGCCATGCCCGAGTCCACTGCCTGTTCGACCCGTGCCATGAGATGGTCGCAAACTACCCGAATTCGCTCTGGGATATCTCGCAGCGCATCAAAAGCCATTTGATCGAAGGTGCTGTTGTCGGCTTTTGCACGGTACATCCTGTGATTGATCAGCATCTACTTGTCATAAATTAATGCTGAGGCACCTACGCAAAGGATTCCGCTGTTTTAGAGAAAATCGTCAGTAAAAGAATAGAGGATCCTGTAAGTTTTTTCCACCTCCCACCTATCTGCCTATAAAGTCGCAAGTTATACTTGGCCGGAATGATACCTTGAGCATTGCGATAGATGTTGTAGGCATGGGCTGCGTTAACATGACCATTTTTTGGTGCGATTAATCCCTCCGCTTTGTCGCGTTTTACTCTGAATTTGAGACATTCCAAAAAATCAAACAAGCGTACGCATCCAAATCTTGGTGGTAGAGTATTTTTGTATTCCCCTGCGATCACTCTGTCAATGCGCTGCACAGGTGCATTCAAGTTGAGCGCCGTAATGGCTTTGTTAGGTGGGAGTCTTGTAGCCCGGAGCAATGACACCCAAGCGACTAAAGTAGTTTCCCAAGTCTCTGGAATAGTCTGAGTGGCATTTATTGGAACAAATGTCCGGGAAAGGCTCAAAGCTCGGTCCCGAGGCAGCTTTCGTCTAGCTCTCGGTTTCTCAGTACGCCGACGATCTTTGCCAGCAGTTTAGGCTAAAGTTAGCTAGCCTATCCAGCACCACCAATTTAGCATCGTACAATGCAAGCTTCAATGCGACAGATGGGACGGAGCAGGATTTCACAGATATAACGCACGTCGTCCTCCTGGCTAAGACTTTATTTCAGAATTTTTATAGCTGAATCAGATTATGATAGCATAATGGCAACTGCTTGGGAGCGGGCTGCCGTCAGCACTCAATTTACAACAATAACCATCAATGGCTGGTGACAAATCTTGTGGCCAGTTTGTTTAAAATGTTACTTTAATCAATATTAACTCTTTCAAGCTACCAGCTGAAACAAAAAATGATTGCCTAATGGACCAGCGCAGACATGCATGGCTGCAGTTTGCCCATTTACTGTTGCACTGGAAGCTGAACCCTCGCTGTCTCTAGTAGCTGGACTACATCATGTAGCGCTAAGTATGATAGTTTAAACAAATACTTGAAATTTAACAATTCCCTATAAATATCCTAAAACGCAGGCCTTTTTGAATCGCAAAGTCGATATATCATACCGCCGCAGTAGCCATTTGCCTCGCTGTTGATAAATTAGTTCAGCGCATGACAAGACTGAGCTTGCCGAATGATAGTGCAGACAAGATGAGCACAGGTAAGCTCAAGTGTAAGCACTATTTCTCCTAAAGCTCTAACCATGACTCTAGAGGAAAACACCAGCAGCGAAAATTCCCACCATGACGAGGACATCGAAATGCTGGATTATTTCGACACAAGTGACAACGAACCCGCTG
>NW_007930915.1:27290-29142 GCF_000280675.1 Beauveria bassiana ARSEF 2860
TACAAGGCGCGTGATAGCTTGCTTCGTTTGCAACTTTTATCACTTTAGTTGAGTATGCATTATAAGAACTGCGGCTAATCAAATCTGCAGAGGCCTCGACTGGAACGGTCTGCCAGAAAACTCGGCACAGTTCCAGAATTGTAAAACCGAAGCGGCCGAAGCGAAAGCGCAAGAGGCTTTGCCTCCACCTCTGCAATTTTGCCGGCATTTTGTCCGATCCGATGCGATACATTTTTTTGCGCAGACTTGGGAGCCCACGTTCACTGCCTGGTTTTCGCTGTTGGGTAGCACTAGAATAGCACCAAATCTTCCGCTTACCGTCCAGAGGCTTGCCGGCGCCGTTCGAGCGCTAGACAGCGTCATAGAGGGCAAAGCCGAACCCTTTCTTCCTCCTAGATTTGGATATGTACAGCTATTTGACTTCCTGGAATCATTGAAAAGCAATATACAACTTCACAACTACTGTGGTTCTATTGACACGAAACCACATCAAACCATTGCTGCGATAGCATATGAGCTCTATCGTAATGCGCAAGACACACCAACCGCTACAGGCCGTTTGCGTCGTTTCAGGCTCGTCGGTGGCCGTTGGAAAGACGCTATTCGCTCATCACCACTCCTTCTGCTCGCATTCTCCAAGACTGCGGCTTCCTTTGCGTAAGTGCGATTGCATATCTTGCACCTTTCAGGTCTGACTCATTTACGCAGGGAAGATCCTACTAAAGCAGATAACCAAACGACGAGGATATTGCTTTTGAAGGCCTTGGATGACGTGCCGGATCAACTGAAGAACGTTTGCACTAAGCTATCTGATATCGGTAATTGTGCGGCTGCTGACAGCTCATTATGCAACAATATTTTGGAGAGTGAAATCAGGAATTATGTTAGAATATCTTGGATGATGGCGAATCAATAGACATTACATGCTACTATCCTCAGTGGACTCAGATGACTTGCACTGTTTTATTAACAAGGTTAATGTACAACTACGTTAGCTAATCTGGAGGTGATAGGTGCATTGGCGAAGTACAGGGCTGCTTAGTCGCTGAGACCATTCTTGGCTGTACTGAGTGAGCAAAGCCAAAACCACAAACCCTTCTTCTGGACGGAAGCTGTAGCCAAATTGCCGCTCTCGGCCATTAAACCTTAACCGATGAACGCCTTGTTTTTCAATCAAGAAAAGAAAATAACATATGAATGATAACAGCATGCGATTGCCCAATTGCTTGCTTTGACTGACTGAAATCTACAGCACTAGTCTTCGCCTGAGGTCCGGCGATTTTTGCCAGCAGGTAAAGTTAGCTAGTTAGCCAATCCCGCACCACCAATTGGCGCCTTCCGAAGCCAATCAAACAGCAGTACTGACAAATCCGCACACTTGTTTATTTTGCTTTAATTACAATCGGACCAACGCGGGCTGAGCCGTTTGCGATGCGCAACGTGACTTACATTCGACTGTCCCAGGGCTTTCGCATAAGTTCGGAGAGCCTCTTTGAAGCTACCCGGCTTGCGATTACTCTGAAATTGCATCATCTTCTCAAGAGAATGGAGAACTCTCATAAGCTGCACGTAGGCAAGCCGTCGTTGCCAATAATGTTCAGTGTTGCATATAATGCCCTCAATCGTCGCTAGAGCAGCCATCACATCAGGAATTCCCATCCCATCAGACACAGACGTATCAAGTTTTAAGGTCAACCAAAAGGTGAAAATTTCTCTCATATTCTGATTACAAAGGTCCACGGCATCTGGCCGAAGATATTGTTCAAGAACACAATTCTCACTGCCCTTTAGTGAAGTTGATGATTCCATGGTGAATATGCTTAGCTTTAGAAGCAATGTTTATTTTAATGGG
>NW_007930915.1:29242-30739 GCF_000280675.1 Beauveria bassiana ARSEF 2860
CAGCTGGCGCGCAGATAGAAGCAGGCGTCAGGGCAAGCGTCAGGCCCCAGGCCCCTAGCCCCAGCCTGCAAAAAAGCAGCCTGCAAAGATAACGGCGCTAGAGAGCAAAAATGGTAGCACTACCCAGCCTGTAAACCATGTCTCCAATGTACACCAAAGACACCCCATTCATCCACTAAATGGCTTAAGCTGCTAAAACTATAAACTTGAGAATGAGCAACAATTGCCCAGCACCGATTTAGCCTCGCAGTCAATTGTTTATTTCACGGCAAAATTAGATAAATTAATATTAAAAGCACACCCTGGTCTTAATAAGTATACCACTATACTCTCAATAGATTTATATGTTTTGCTGCTTATGATGATAGACCAGGAAGTGAATGGCTCTACGTGCCGGAACTGGGCAACCCTGTCTACTTGACTTACAGGATTATTACCCTCACCTATATCTGACCTTAACCGATGACATTTAGGCGGCCACCACGTTAATAAGCTACGGCTATAAGATGTTCGTATTATAATTAGTGGTATTTAGATTAGCCTTTATATCTTTTAAAATTATCGTAGTCATGATGCTTAGCTAAATGATGTTAGAAAGCCGGTAGTGTGTGAAATATAGCTTTTTTCTCTACGCATTACGGAGCCGGACACTGCATAAAGCGTTCACTAATATTCTTTAGATGCTGCGAAAGAAGATAATTTCTTAAATAATAAGGGAAGTAGAATTTGCGAAATCTTTAATTTAGTATAATGCCCTTATCCCAGAAACACATAAAACATTAGTTTTTTTTACACTTCTATAGTCTACGTGGAGCGCTAAGGTTTAGTGCCGACTTAGGCGCTCGTGCTTCCTTCTATATACTAAGTAATAACATAGCATAAGTGGTGTATAGCCTATGTTATAGCCGTGTAGGACTATCTAGCATACTCGTATCGGCGATAATTAGCTCCGCAAGCATTTGACGCTTAGTTAAACTATAATTAGTTTATGGCTGCTAGTCTCTAGCATCTAAGTTGGCATTATTACGTAGCTATGTATTTATTTTGGTTATACTAATTATATTAAAAATTCTTTTCGCGTAGCGGTTTTAGTAAGTTTTCGTAAGTACGCTTGAGTTAATCGTACCTTACTTTCCATAGTTTGGTATATTTAATATAACTTAGTTCCTGTAGATTCGGCGCTTTTAATAGTTCCAGATTCTCGGCGCACCTCCGAGCTTAAAGAATCTCGCAGCTTAATTAACTTGGCCAGCGTTGTATCCGTCTCGATTTCTTTTAACTTTATGGTGCTCGCCTGTGTTGGTGCTCGAGGATCGACAGAACGGCTCATGTGGCCTGCTGCTTTCAGCAAAGTCTTATTGGAGGGTCGACTAAGGAGTTCGAAATGGTATTGATGAAGACAACACCTCACCTCGTGTGTGGGTGAAGGCCGAGGTCTGGCTCTACGAACCGCCTATGCCAGTGACATAATAGCAAGGGGAACCAATCGAGGACTAA
>NW_007930915.1:30839-35160 GCF_000280675.1 Beauveria bassiana ARSEF 2860
GGGCGCTAGGTTTAGTTGTGTTGATTTAAACGGGGTCCATTTTAAAAAAAAGGCGAGAGTAAGAGTGAGCAAAATAGCAGGGTCTACTGTTGTCCTCGTACACTTAGCGGTCGGCTATCCCTGTTGTCCTCTATGTCCCTAACTAGTGGTCACGGTTGTACTCTATGCACCTAGTGGACCTTGTTGTCCTCAATGCACCTGGCGGTCGCTGTTGTACTCTGTACACCTAGCGGTCCCTGTTGTCCGTCGGGACGCAGGCGCAGCTCCAGCTAGTTATGCAGCACATAGATGCGGCGACGTACCAGGCCTACATCAACCAACGCGTCCAGTGTGACACAGTGGCGGCGTTTCTTGGTCGGCCCTCCAATAAGGCCTTGCTGACCGCTAGGTGTGCAGACGGAAACGAGTCAGCCGCTAGAGATAGATGGGGACCGCCAGGCGAGGAAAATGGGGACAAAACGGGGACCAAAACATAGACCAAAACAGGGACCAAAACGGGGACCAAAACGGGGACCAAAACGGGGACTGCTAGGTGCGGCGAGGAGCGGCGAAGACAACGGGGACCACTAGTTGCGACGAAAATGGGGACCAAAACAGGAACCAAAACGGGGATGGAAACGGGGATCAAAACGGAGACCAAAACGGAGACCAAAACGGGGACCGGTAGCGGCGCGGACCGGTGGGTACGCCAGCTTACAAAAAAAGACGGCGGGCCTGCTAGATACGAAGCAGACAACGGGGACCAGCTTACAGAAGAGCCAGCCTGCGAAAAAGTACCTAGAATCGTATGGCGGTCTTCCACTCCGTAGCGCCCCGAGAGCCTACAGTCCACTGAGGGCAGCGCTAAAGCGAAGAGGTGGAGGGGACCAGCTGGCGCGCAGACAGAAGCAGGCGTCAGGGCAAGCATCAGGCCCCAGGCCCCTGGCCCCAGCCTGCAAAAAAGCAGCCTGCAAAGACAACGGCGCTGGAGAGCAAAAATGGTAGCACTACCCAGCCTGTAAACCATGTCTCCAATGTACACCAAAGACACCCCATTCATCCACTAAATGGCTCTAGCTGCCAAAACTACAAACTTGAGAATGAGCAACAATTGCCCAGCACCGATTTGGCCTCGCAGTCAATTGTTTGTTTCACGGCAAAATTAGATAAATCAATATTAAAAGCACACCCTGGTCTTAAAAAGTATACCACTATACTCTCAATAGATTTACATGTTTTGCTGCCCACGATGATAGACCAGGAAGTGAATGGCTCCAGGTGCCGGAACTGGGCAACCCTGTCTACTCGACTTGCAGGGTTATTACCCTCACCCGTATCTGACCTCAACCGATGACATTCAGGCGGCCACCACGTTGACAAGCTGCGGCTATAAGATGTTCGTATTGCAATCAGTGGCATTTAGATTGGCCTTTGTATCTTTTAAAATTATCATAGTCATGATGCTCGGCCAAATGATGTTGGAAAGCCGGTAGTGTGTGAAATATAGCTTTTTTCTCTGCGCATTGCGGAGCCGGACACTGCATGAAGCGTTCACCAATATTCTTCAGATGCTGCGAAAGAAGATGATCTCTTGAACGATGAGGGAAGTAGAATTTGCGAAATCTTTGATTTGGTACAATGCCCTCATCCCAGAAACACATGAAACATTGGTTTTTTTCACACTTCTGTGGTCTGCGTGGAGCGTTGAGGTTTGGTGCCGACTTGGGCGCTCGTGCTTCCTTCCGTACACCAAGTGACAACATAGCATGAGTGGTGTATAGCCTGTGTTGCAGCCGTGTAGGACCATCCAGCATACTCGTATCGGCGATAATCAGCTCCGCAAGCATTCGACGCTCGGTTAAACCATGATCAGTTTGCGGCTGCCAGTCTCCAGCATCCAAGTCGGCATCATTGCGCAGCTGTGCATTTATTTCGGTTGTGCTGATTGTATCAAAAAATTCTTTTCGCGTAGCGGTTTTGGCAAGTTTTCGTAAGTACGCTCGAGTCGATCGTACCTTGCTTTCCACAGTTCGGTACATTTGATATAACTCAGTTCCTGTAGATTCGGCGCTTTTAATAGTCCCAGATTCTCGGCGCACCTCCGAGCTCAAAGAATCTCGCAGCTCAATCAACTTGGCCAGCGTTGTATCCGTCTTGATTTCTTTCAACTTTATGGTGCTCGCCTGTGTTGGTGCTCGAGGATCGACAGAACGGCTCATGTGGCCTGCTGCTTTCAGCAAAGTCTTATTGGAGGGTCGACTAAGGAGTTCGAAATGGTATTGATGAAGACAACACCTCACCTCGTGTGTGGGTGAAGGCCGAGGTCTGGCTCTACGAACCGCCTATGCCAGTGACATAATAGCAAGGGGAACCAATCGAGGACTAATATCTCAGAAGACCAGAGTAGTATCTCTCAGCTGATCTTCCTGGCAAAATTCCTTTTTTTTTTCTTTTTTCTTTTTTTCTCAATTTATTTACTTGCACCTCGGTTGATGCCTGGGCGACATATGCCCTAAAAATAATCATTAAACTCCGCAAGGTCCTTTTTCCAGTCAATCTTGAAAGTCTCCCATTGTTTTTCTGCGATCTTATCAGTTAAGTCCTCCTCATTCGCCGTGTCGGCATTCAGCGCGTCTGCATCCAACGCTTCGTCAGCGCCAGGAGGCAGCGGAAACTGTACGCCTTGTTCCCACTTGAAAAAGTGACGGGGGTCCAATTCTTTCTTGATGTCCCGCAGCTTCTGGCGATTTTTGCCAAAATAAGCCATTTCGTGACCCTTGGTTGAGAACACTCCGTCGGGGGAAGTTGATGAAGGCAGCCACACCATCCAGAGAATGGGGCCTCAACTTCTGCTTGACTTGCCCCAGGAAGCCCCTCATGTCTCGCTCCATCCATTTGTCTTCCCAATCGAGCGTGACATAGGTATGGTAGACGGCGTTGCGCCAAACGAAGGCAGAAGAATCGGCCGGCTTGAGCTGCGCCTCCCCACCGGCATGAATCCAAGTCACCAGGAACTGTACTTTTCCTCGTTGTAAAGATTCCGGAAAGCTTGCATCTCTTTTTGGATGATAGAGGTGATCTTCTCGATGGTTTCCCTGTCGTTGCCAAAGACGAAAGAGCTGTAAATGCTGTAGGACTTGTTGGTGGGGAAGGCCCTGGTTGTTTCCTCGGACCATTGGGCCACGAGCGTCTCATGAAGAAAGCGAGTCGACTTCTCAGGCAAGGAGCGCCTTTTGAGCTGCTTCTCCAGCTCCTTGTCCCTTATGTGCCCACTGATGACCTTGTCAAACTCGTCCTTGTCACCATCGTAGCAGGCGATGAATCGCACCCCGTCGCCCGTTTTCTCCCGGAGGTCGCACATCCAGGTGCTGTCTATGGTCATCTCCCTCGGCCACTCTGTGGTGTAGAATCTGTTCATTGTGGACACGACATCTTCCGTAATCCCCGACGTGGGAAACCACCGATATCGGCCCGCTACCACCAAACCTTCGCTTTTTCCCAGCTTTTGTAAGTCAAGCCTCAATCGTGATGTTGAGACGCGGTCCATGTTAACATAATGCAGGCATATTTGGAAGGCCAGACGGCCGCAGCAACAGCAAAACTAATGATAGGGTCGAGAAGAAGCAGCACCTCAAGTTGGCTGGAGATCAAATGGTGATGTTATACTAGGTATGTCTGGCTCGCAGTACTGACGATAAGGGGCGTCCATGTACTCGTGCCGCCGAGGCGGTGCAATTGGTGTTCGTGCTATACTGTTATAGCACTGATAAAGAAATGATACGTTATCCGCATTTGCTCAATCTTTGTTAAGCCTTGACGCATCAAACTTATTTCCAGGTCAAGAAAGCTCCCACTTTCATTCGAATATAGTGTGTTGATTGACATATTTGACAACCAAGGCAATCCAACGCGCGCGATAAGATGGCACGGAAGCACAAAACTGACCTCTGAATAATGCACAAGGCCGGGTGTTAGAATACAGCGTTAACTATTACACGTGTGCGTTGTGGTCTGCCGGGGATGGGTTGGTTGATGAATTGCATGGCCCACTGGCTAAGCAGACGGGAATGTGGAGTAGCCCATGATAAAGACATGGTCATGCAGATGCATTGTGTCAGTGTCTGCATTTTTCCCTTACTCTGCGATGGTCGCTTCGGCACCGAAAAATGCAAGAAAGGAGACACGTCAGCCAGGGAACAGGGAGAGACGACAGGGGTCTCAAGAGAAATGTTGACCTAGTTGCCGCTTCCGTGTCATGGACTGCATTCTCACCCCAGCTTTCAGCGCCAGCCACAAGAGAGCGATTTTTCCCTTACCGAGACAACGGTAGTCGTTTATCCCT
>NW_007930915.1:35260-37017 GCF_000280675.1 Beauveria bassiana ARSEF 2860
ACGACGAGCCGAGCAGACAGCGCAACGTCCGGGTTGCGCATGAGACATCGAGCAAGACCCAACATGAAATGCCAAACCCGCAGCTAGCCAGCCATCCGTGCGCATCAATAATACCAGCATGAGAAAGGAGACAACGGCAAAAGGCAGAGCAAAGCTGCCGTGGGCGGGGACTTGACAAGGCTCTAGAGACTAGCCACCGGGGCCCCGGGGTTGCTTCCGCTGTCTGTGTGCAAGACATCTCAAAAAACTCTCGAATGGGTCGCAGCACGGGGAGCGTCCTCCGTGAGCCATCTTTGCCAAATCTAGGTAGGCATCTATATTGCTTTCTAATCACATAGATATTTCTTCTAGTGCCCATTTTCATGGCACTGTTGAGGCCATGAATGTGTCACAAAGGTGTCATCTCGCGGCTCGTACAATTTAGTTAGTTATTCCTCTTTTTTTTTTTTGGAGGGGGGTTCGTGTTAGCAAACTTCTTGCCGAGTTGGCGCTTTCTACCTGCCCTTTTTTGTCGTCGTCCATTTAATCGTGCGGGCTCTGACAGTCCATGCTTGCTGCGTCGGTCTAATTGAGCTCAGCGCCCTAGCGCACTACATCGAACGAAGTACCTAAGAAGGGAAATTCTTGGGGACGGTGGCATTGGGGGCGGGAGGGGGGAGGGGGGGGGGGGGGAAGGGGGGCAAGGATATATAGAAGAATTCACTGATCTAGAAATGTCCTCCCGGCAAATGTGCTGTCATCATGCTGGTAGATTGGACTGATCCGATAGGTCGGACGGCTAATGAAGGCGCAGGCGGACAAGGGTTGGCACAAGACAAGACGGTGATGATGAAGGTTGCCAGATGCAGGCGATGCGTGATGTGGGATGCTGGGAAACACAAGTCTGCAGGAGGCAGCAGGCCGCAGTCGCAGGGACAAATGACAAATGGCCCCCGGGGACCTGCCAGCTGCCACATCTGTCTGTTTGCATGCAAGGCTCGGTCCATGATCCTGTTGCTTTATCTGTTGATTTAAAGCTGCAGCATTGCCGTTTTTCACATTCACAGCGCGGTGCACTGGTGGTGCCAAGAGAGTGGACAGCAGTTAAACATCCCTGCCATCGTCATGGCAATTCTAGATATTGCCGCTGGCTTCGCCTGGGAGCTTGCCGCCTACACCTCCCTCGCTTGCTGGGTCGTCTATGCAGTATGCCTGGGCTTCTACAGGCTGTGGTACAGTCCCATTGCCCACCTGCCAGGCCCCAAGCTTGCCGCGCTGACGCAGTATTACGAATTCTACTATGACATTGTTCTTGGGGGCCAGTATACCTTTAGGATTGTGGAGATGCACAAGGAGTACGGCCCGGTTGTGAGGATCAGTCCCTGGGAAGTCCATGTTAGTGATCATGACTTTCATTCTGAACTCTACGCAGGGCCGCACCGCCGTCGCCACAAGTGGTTGTTCTGGGCAAAGCAGGTAAGGAAGCTTCCAAATTTGTATGGTACGGCAGCTAACCTGATGTAGTTTGGAGCACCTCGTACGTATGATGCCATCTTGGCTGGTCCATTCTGACTCCCTTCTAGACAGTGGTCTGGCGACTCTTGACCACGACCATCACCGACTCCGCCGTACCCCTTTGAACCAGTTTTTCTCGACCAAGAGCGTTCGCGATCTCCAGCCCATCCTTGAAGAAAGGGTAAATCAGCTCCTGGGTCGCCTACGTCGTGAAGGACGGAACCGTCCGACCGAGCCGATTAATCTCGTGTATCCGTTCTCGG
>NW_007930915.1:37117-38139 GCF_000280675.1 Beauveria bassiana ARSEF 2860
AAAAAGCTACGCGACGAGCTCTTTGCGGCGATCCCCAATGTCGACCAAATCATCCCCCTTGCACAGCTCGAGAGCCTGCCGTACCTGCGCGCCGTTGTCAAGGAGGCCCTGCGCCACGGCGTCGGTACAAGCAGCCGCCTGTCCCGCATCGCGCCCGACGAGTCGTTTGACGTGGCCGATCCCGCCACCGGCAAGTCGTACCATATACCGGCCGGCACCATCGTCAGTATGAGCCCGTACTGCACCATCATGGACGAGACCATCTTCAGCGACCCGCTCGGTTTCCACCCCGAGCGCTGGCTCGCCGAGGACGAGCGGCTGGACGGGTACCTGATCATGTTTGGCGGCGGCACGCGCGTCTGCCTCGGCCAGGCGCTCGCACAGGCCGAGCTGCACCAGATGCTGGCCAAGCTCTTTCGGCGCTGGGGCAGCGCGGGCGTGGTGGGCGGAGACGAGACGGGCGACAGGCGCGAGGGTGACGTGGGTGTGTTTAAGATTTTCGAAACGACGCCAAGAGATTGTCAGATGGCGTCGGATTACTTCATCCCATTGCCTTACAAGGTATGTGGCCGGACCGTGGATCGAGGGCTATGCTAACCGTGTTTTATAGGGTAGCAAGGGTTTGCGTTTTCTTCTGGAAGCAGTTTAATTGGCATAGCGGGGGATCCTTTGAGCGTACAACCATTGAACCCATGAATCCATGGCCCCAGTCACGACTCCGTGCGTATGAGTAGCTCTAGTTATGAATACAGTCTCTATTGGCAAATCTAGCCTGCGAGCTCTCCAGTCGGTCTTGGGCAATCACCAGCAGCAGCGCGTCTCAGGCTCCCATCACACTGGTTCTCCATGGAGGAACCAGTCCGTCCTAATTTTCTTATCCTGGCGCCAAATCGCAACTCAATACTGTGCCTGGCAACCCCGGATCTACTGGTGCCGGGCGCCACTAGCAAGGTCGGTGGATCGGATGGACAAGAAGCGGGGGACCGCCACGCGAAAGAACGCGGCCCAGTTGCCTGGACCTG
>NW_007930915.1:38239-41101 GCF_000280675.1 Beauveria bassiana ARSEF 2860
ATCCCGCCACCCCGAGTCTTCTCCAAAATTGTGTCTGTTCCCAGTACCGCGACCGGCGACCAATTCGCGCCACGTCGGCCATGGCAGCCCAAAGTGTGTAAAAGCGCCTCTCTCAACACCAAGAGGTGGAAGAAAGGGGACAGAGAGCGAGAGCGACAGTCAACTATTGACAGCCGCGCAAGGCGTATCGGGAACCCCATCAATGGTGGCTTGCTCGGGCAATTTCAGAAGCAATATTAGATCGTAGAGCGCAGGGCTTGCTTGCTTGGTTCATGCTCAGGGGTCTATGTTTTGACTTGCAGCATCATCCCTCCCCCCGATTCATCTTCACCGAACATGCAAAAGAAAAAAAAACAAGGTCCACTCGCAAAGTAACACTTCAGGTGTGTAGAACTTCATCCGGAAAGATTCCCCATGCAGTTGAAACGTCCATCCCACTTCAGCTCTCGTCACGGCCTCTTTGTTTTGTCCCTTCTTCTTCTTGTCATCTATCTTTGGCGCCATCGGGGACCGCTTCGCGGGCACCACCCCCTCCCATCCTTTTACACACCCAAAAAGAGGGTCCTTATACTTGTTCAATGTCTCCCCCCTGCTACTCAGAAAGACCCGGCCTCATCGTGCCAGGGCTCGTCTGCCCTGGTACCACACCCCCCGAGTCTAGCATGTACTCGCACCCCCCTCCTCCTGGGCCTCGCAATGAGTGGCTGATTTGCAATAGCTCTGGCTCGCTGGGAGCGCAAGTCTTGAGCAAGGCAAACGCGGGACCCTTGTCTGTTCTTCGATCCTAGACACGCCCCCTCTTCTTCTCCTCCTCCCCCCCAGTCTTGCCTGATTAGCGTAGTTGTGAAGAAGCATGGCGAAGCCAGAAAAAAAAAAGAACATTGATTTTATACTTACGATTATTATTACTATTACATTATTTGAGCGTGAGATTAGATAGCGCGCGGTGCCTGTTTTTATACATGCAGATGGTCTTAGACTACATCTACTGTATCATCCTCATCCTCTCCAAAACAGCTCCGCATCACAGCACTCACGCCGTACTGTACTACAGCAAATCCCACTGCCCATGCGGGCCACCGCGCATTAACACACAAGTTTCCCCTTGGACGCTGGCCTTTGTCTGCTGGTCTTGCCCGCCACTGCAGCCACAATCACCGCCACCCGTCACGCGCGCGCTCAAGGCTTGGTCGGGATACCAGCATCTCACTCGCTTTCTGTCGACTACACCCCGACCGCGGTATTCTGTATAGAGTCAAAGAGGAAACCGAAATTGCTTCGGGGACCATTTGATCTGTGCGCGCATCTTGCCGCTCCGTCACTCGTTCAATACCGCTCACAGTCGCTTCGGCATTCTTGTATCCATACGACAAACACAAACACGACACGAATTTCTTCTCACTCACATATTCGAGGCTTCTGTACGTATAAATTCATCCAGTTCCGTCTCCGACTTGGCTTTCCTTCACCAACCTTAATCTGTTCAGTACCGTCCAACTCAAGCAACCCTCAACATAATGTCTTCACTCGCGGAAACGCAAGCACTGCCGACAACGGCCGAAAAGCCGCCTGTCGCTGCCATCCCGGAACATGGAAAGATTCTCGATATTGGTGGCAGTGGCTTGAAGTGTCTTAACTTCGAAAAGCTCAAGGACACGCTAACTGCCATCGCTGAATCGAGAGACGCGCCAACGCTGCCTGACGAGCTGCTATATGACGACGTGGGCCTGCTCATCTGGAACAAAATCATGTCCATTCCACAATTCTACCAGACCCATGATGAAACAGCCCTCTTCGACCTCAACAGCTTCGAGATTATTCGCCAAGTCCCTGCTCATGTCACAATGATTGACGTGGGTTCAGGGTGAGTAAACTAATCACACGCATTAATTGTATGTCTCGTCATCTATTACCAGATTTGCTGACCATGTGTTTTGTTTGGTTGATCTAGTGATACGAACAAGGTCAGCCATTTTCTCGCCGAGTTCGAACGCAAGAAAGTCCATGCCACGTACCTTGCTCTCGACATTTCCAAGACCTCGCTGGACGAGAGCATAGCGAGCTTGACTGCTAACCACTCTAGCCCCGATTCAGTCGTCAATTGCGGCGGCCTTTGGGGTACATTCGAGAACGGACTGGAGCACATGGGCAGGATTAAAGGCCCTCGTCTATTTCTGTCCCTCGGTTCCGTTCTGTGCAACGATCCTTGGCCGACCGCGCTAGGCCACCTTAGAAGATGGGCCGCAGAGCTTCGGCCGGAGGATCGTTTGCTGATTGGCATGGATGGTCACCTTGTTGCTGGCAGCCGGGACAAGATCTGGACTGCCTACCATTCCTGCGATGATATATTCCGCGAATTCTTTCTGAATGGACTGAATAACGCAAACAAGCTTCTTGGATATGAGCTTTTTAAAGAGGAGGATTGGGATTTCGAGTCTGAGTTGGAAGAAAAGCCAACAACGCGCCATCGATTCTTCCTGCGTGCCAAACAAGACGTCCCAGTACCGGAAGGCGGCAACGTGATTTCCAAGGGGCAAGAAATCGACTGGTTTGACTCTCATAAGTACGGAGAGCAGGACGTCCGGCTCATGTGTAGCAAAGCTGGGCTGACTGTCCGTCGGTCTTGGGCAGCACCAGGCTCTGAATTCCGTACGTTATCCTGTGGTCGCCTGTGAACATGCAACAGATTGCAGAGGCTAATGAGTTGAGAGGCCAATATCTTGTGCGCACCAGGGGCGAGCGCGATAATATCGAGGATGGGGACAGCGGCATTGCCGGCATTGTCTAAGCGCATAGAGGACGATCACAGGGTTGGACATCTATCGAATGCAAATCGAATCGATAGATTCATTCGATGCCAAA